>NW_028261389.1:43132760-43340260 GCF_051295495.1 Thamnophis sirtalis | reverse complement strand
GTGACTTGGCAATTAGGGCCAGCTAGGGGGTACTGGCAGTTGACACATGAGCCTTCTTTCTCCTTGGAAGGAGGCAACTTTTGGAGTTACACCAAAATGGGAAATGGGTGCAGTTTTTCTCATGGCCTGTCTCTCCCTTTGTTCCTCAGCCCCCCCACTCCCCCACCAATAAAGTATAAGGCAATTCATGTATTTGCCATTGACAGAGGATGCTTCACTGAGGGTCTTCTGAGGTTTTTTGGGGTGTGTGTGTGTGAATGGTGCATGCTTATAATAAATGTGAAAAGAAAAAATGACCTAACAGCACAGGTGGTCTAGTCATTTTATATTTACTACAGTGCTTGGAATTTCCAGTAAAGTACTGGAAAAAAAATTAAATTAGCAGCTTGTCAATAGACTGTGATTTTCTGGTTTCCATCAAACAAATGTCACCACGCAATGTGTCTGTTGAGTGAGTGGGCTCAGTATTAAGTATTTTGCAATCCTGGTGTTGGTTACTGTTTAAAATAAGTAAAGGTGTATTTAGAAGAGAATAATTTGTTTCACAACTTACATAGCTTATATCTGCCCGCTTTTACATTTTTCTTTATCTTTCTTTGGGCATTTTAACCAATATTTGGGTTAAACTGTTATCCCTGCAGTATTATTTGGATGCTTCTTATGTGGGTTGTTTGTTTACCAAAAAGGGGAAGATAAAAAGGCAGTGTTTAAACTGGCAGACCCTTGTTTTGCATTTGTAGCAGTGCTGCCTCTTGTTTAGAAGCTATACAATTTTCATTTATAGCATAACACATGCTGCATTCATCAAGAGGATTAGCTGTGTTGTTTGAATTAGGAGGACAGCCTTTCAAAAAATAATACATGTGACTGTGTGAAATGCTTCCAGTCTGTTCACTCCATTTAAAATCTATTTTCTTGAAGTTAGTATGTTTGTCCAGGTCCTCCTCATTTGTGTCCTTCAGAATACAGTTTCTTAAGAACATTGGATGTAGTTCAAGTTTGCATGCAAGCACCAGTCTTTTTGGCAGGGTTTTCGAATAGTGTAGGATTGAGGCCAGTGAGGCAATAAAAGAAATGCTTTGCTTCAATGGCTTGGACTAAATCTTTCCCCCCCAATAATGGTGGCATTTCCCCTTCGGAACGAGCTCCCCATGGAGATTCGGACCCTCGCCACCCTTCAGGCCTTCCGGACAGCCATTAAGACCTGGCTGTCCCAGCAAGCCTGGGGTTGAGTTCCCCCACTACTCGAATTTGCTGTGCTTGCTGTGTTTTTAAATCGTTTGTATCATTGTCCTGTTTTTGTCTTACTTTTTTGTATTTGTTCCCCTTCCCTTGGCTTTTGTTCAGCGTCCCTGAGTCCCTTCGGGGAATAGGGCGACTTACAAATCGAATAAATTCCAATTCCAATTCCAATTCCCCCCTCATGGTAATTTTCTGACTAGCAGATTACTTTCATATGTGCCTAGCCATGTTATTGTTCCAAGAAACAATAGTGATTTTATTTTATTTTACTTGTCTTTTACACTCAAATCTGAAAAAAACAAAGTAAAAATATGAATGTGGAGATTTTAAAGATGTCAGGAGTACTTGGATGTCTCTTGCAATTACTGTCTGTCCAGATTTTGCTGCCAGTTTTGGAAGAAGATGTTGGCAAAAAATGGTGAACATGTGTGTGTCTTGAGACTGAGTTGTCATGTTTTCCCCCCAAAACTAAAGGATATATAACTGACAGTACAATCAATTCTTTTGCTCATATCCTAATTATTTTTCCCAATTTTATGGTTTATTGTCCATTAGAAATATTAACAGTTGTCAAATCCAAAACTCTCATCAGGTGTTGGGTTAGGGCAGGGCTGAGGAACAATGGCCCTTTTATGACTTGAGTCCTGAGCCAGAATTCTGGGAGTTGAAGTTCACAAGTCATAAAGGGATCATCATTCCCCAGCCCTGTGTTAGGGAAAAAGCATAGTAATGGCTTATTATTAACAAAAAGACAGCATAGCTATGACACATTATCCAAATATATTGTAGACCTTCTGGGCTGTCTTTCTGTTTTAGGAGTTGGGAACTGATTTGATTCTGTCACTCACTATTATTGAAAAGGATTCAACAGGCTTTTAAGGGTGAATGTATAGGACAAAACTAGAAAGATAATATCTGAATACTGCTTTCTTTCAAAGTATTTGCTGTAGGGTTTAATTGAATATGAAATCCTTGATGCAGTAACTCAGGAAATATGTCAAGATTTGAAATATCAGTTAAAATGAACCTAGCTGGTTGAGGTAAAAATCTATTAATTAATTCAGGTTTTATATAGTATCTTATTTAGGTGAGAACAACAACATTGCAGGATATATGTAAGGTGGAAAAATGGCATAATGTCCTATATGTATATAAATAAGCCCTTTTTGAATGAGAACAATCCTTTAGATTATATCAAGTACAAGCATTGCACACTCCACTGGTTCTGCTTGCTTGAGGCTATACTAGATTTCTGGAGCCATTCAAAAGCCTGCTTCATTTCCATTTGAGTTTGTTTTGCATCAGTAAAAGTAGATAAAGTTAACTGCTAAGACTTTTTGCTCAATTTGTTTCAGTAGACCTCAGCAAAGTGCTGAGGGTTGATATACAGTATTTATACACTCCTAATGTTTTGAACTACAGATTCCATAATGTCTCATCAATGCCTTGGTAAATGGGGCTTTGGGAACCTATAGCCAAAAACCTCTGGAGGAACCCAGGTTGGGTGGTTTCCTTTGAATTCAGGCAGCTTTCTTCAAAATCATTGAAGAAGCAAGAATAATGTTGCCACAGGTAGTAACTCTGAATTTTTTTATTCCTCTGTTTCCTATTGCAGTCTAATGTGTTATATTTACAATGATCTTCTAAATTTCTCAACTGTAATATGGAAAAAAAGTTTAGGAATTTTGAGTTAGACATAATTATTTAGTAGGAGATCCCATTCTTAACACTAAGAAAAATGTATGTATGTATGTATGTATGTATGTATGTATGTATGTATGTATGTATGTATGTATGTATATGTATCTTCAGGCTAGTATTTTCAGCTTCGTGCTTGTGCGAGTAAGCTGTGGTCGGAGCTGTCATCTTTCTATATATCTTGGTGGGGGTATGTGGAATGCTGGCTTTGTTGCTGTAAGTGGGTTGATTGGCTGTGTAGTTGCATCCTGATTGGTAGATGGAGTTGATGTTTGTAGATTGGTCGGCTGTTTCGTATCATCCTGTGTGGCTGAAGTGCTGGCTATGTGTCTGTTGTTCTTTTGTGTTGTAATGACATGGGTGCTGGGTGGGGTTCGTTTGTTGACTAGGGCTTGTTTCCAAATTAGTATGTATGTATGTATGTATGTATGTATGTATGTATGTATGTATGTATATATGCATGTATTTGTATATGTGTATATGTATATGTATATGTTTTGACTTTTAGTAATAATTTTTACTGATAATGTTAGCTGGTTTGGTAATGAAACATATGCAAGAAAACAGCCAAGCTCAGAGAATACCAAGGACTCATCACTTCAATTCTGATCTACAAATATTCTCCTTTATAAATTTCTGCTATCATACTATAATATATAAACAAAGACTGATGATATCTTATATTAATATACTAACAGGCTTATTCTGATAAGTTTTAGCTTATCAAAAAGTTCAGTGTATAAAAGTAGCATAATTATTGTTTTAATGAAATACAATGTTTAAAAGAAACAAATGTTAATTCCAAAGAAATAATAAAAGCAGGTAATAATTTCAATTATCAGCCTGATGCAAACATGGCTACCAAGGATCTAGTGATATAGGAAATTTCATTCCTGTATTTTTGTGTTTATAAGGAAATTGAGTAGAGCTTTTATTCTTTTTTTATGACTGAGTTAAAGTTATCTGTTGGGATTGGATATTTTGATTCTTTTTTCTGGCTACATTTTATATTTACTATTTGTTTGTTTATTTATATTCCACATTTGTTATTTTTAAAAAGCACACCTTCCTCCTCCTATTTTCCCCACAACAGCAATCCTGGGCAATGGGTTGGGTTGACAGAGAGTGAGTGTCCCAAAGGCACCCATTTTACTTTCATGGTTAAAGTGGGATTTGAACTCAATGAAGAGACCTTGGATGCATTGAAGTTTGTACAAGAAGTACTTTAGTTAAACCAACTGGAAAAAATGAAAAAAATGAAAACCATATTAAAAATAGATTAAAAATAATCTAAGGGGTTTGAAGATTAGGGGGCTGGAGGCTAAAACAAAATCAACGATTAGGGGAGACTTGATAGCACTGTTTCAATATTTGAGGGGCTCCTACAAAGATGAGGGGATCAAACTATTTTCCAAAGCACCAAAAGCCAAGACAAGAAACAATGGCTGGAAACTAACCAAGAGAAGCAACCTAGAGAGGCAACCTAGGAGAAATGTCTTAACAGTGAGAGCAATTAACCAATGGAATAGCTTGCCTGCAGAAGTTGTGGATGCTGTATTACTGAAAGCTTTCAAAGAGACTGCACAACAATCCTTCTGAAATGATATAGATTCTCCTGCTCAAGCAGGAGGTTGGACTAGAAGACCTCAAAGGTCCTTTCCAAATCAACTATTCTATGTTCTAAAGTAGCATAAGAAGTATGTAATATAATATATTATGATTATTCAGTAGTGGAATGATTATGTTAAAAAAAATTAAACCGTTTAGACACTGTTTCTGTGGGTGGCTTAATTCATAGAATATATAGTTCAGACATAAGAGCAGAATAAGACTCTAACTAGAGCAGATTCCTGTTTAGACACACACCGAGCAGTCAACCCTAGATCTATGGGAAGCTCAGAAGAAACTAAGTGCCCTTGAATTCATACTGGAGGGATGGTTGTAGATGGTTATTGTCTCAGATAAAGAAATAATAGATAAACACAATTAGAAACCACTATAAATGTTTATCTTCCATGGAGTTGTCTATTTATTTTTTAATGCTTTCCATGTTGGTTAATATAACTATATTTTGTGATAATGCGTTCAGTCATTTACTATGCTTTGTGAAGCAGTGCTTCCTTTGGTTCATGACTAATGTCCTGTTCTACAGTTAAATAGGATGAACTCTGATTTTACCATTATGAGGAAGAAAAATGTATTTGCATTTTGTCATCTCTGCCTTTTCTAAGCCAGAAATCTAACCTTTTATCTTATGATTCTTGAAGAAATATTCAGATTTTGATATTTCTAGTATGTTTAAATATGGTACAACACCACCATATCTTTTCTTTCTCTTTCCTATACAATTTTACTCATTAATTTGATTATCTTCTATTTTATACTCAAATTACTCCACTTAAGTTAACATAATTATAATATAGAACACAAAATGTATAAGGAAATATTAGTATTGAAATTAACAATAAAAGCCTAGTTAAAATGATGTATCTTTGTACCTCTGGACATAACTGGAAGAGAAGCTACATAGAAGTCAACAGCAGGTGCATTAAGCCCAGGAAGACAGGAAAACATTAGAGATTCAGAGCGATTTCCCCAAACTCTCTGGGGTATAAGAGAAAGAGAAGGAAGAGAAGAGAAAATGCAGCAGATTTTCAAGGTTTATTTATTACTATCTATTTACTCTAGCCTATTTCAATCTAGCCTATTAGTGTAATTCTAATCTTCTTGTGGAATAAGTTTCCTTACCGATCTACCACAGAGGACTGACATAAATCTTGCACATATTTTTGTGTTTTTCTCATCCTCTAGTTTGTATTTTAGGGAGTCACGGGGAGCCAACCTGAGTCTGTATTCTAATATTTTCATGTTGCCCTGAGCCTAACACATGCTTTTGTACCTGTTGAGGTATGGTTTCTGCATGGCTTCTCCAAGGTCATCTGCATGGCTTCCTCCAGAGGCTACTGTATGCTTCTCCATTTCATCTGATTTCCATTACATGCAACAGATAATTGTTTCCCCTTAAAGCTAACCACTTGCATCTCAAATGTAGGAAAGAGTAATCAAATATTACTATAAGACTTTATATGTTGTATCTTATATGTCTCTGATCAGTGCATTTGTCTTTAAGGCTCTTTGACTTTTTGACTTGGTCTTATGCTGTACTTTATCTGCCAGGGTTGTTTATCTTCTTGTTCTATTGGAATGATTCAAATAAGAGATACCCTGGTTTGGTTCACATTAAAAAATTGCACTGCAGGTTTATACAACTTTTTCACACAGATAGCAACTTGTATGTTTTGCAGTTCCATCCCCCCATTTTTTTCTTTGTAGTACCAACTCTAAGAAGTAACTGAGGTACTAATTGTTAAGGGATACTAGATTGCTTTGGCACTTTATATTCTCTGGCAAATCCAGAAATGCCTTTTACTAAAATGTATTTCCCATAAGCATATCAATATTTAGGCTTTAGGAACTTTTTATCGTATGTGGTGGTTATGTACAAAAGCCAAGGAATTTTGGTATCAGATAAAGACATGGTTGGAAGAGATGTTAGATCAAAAGATAGATTTAAAATCAGAACTATTTGTGTTAGGAATAACAAAAGAAAAATAAAGGAATGATATATTGAATGCCTGTGATAACCGCAGCTAGATTGGTGTATTCGCAAAATTGGAAAAACAGAGATGCCCCCACCAAAGAAGAGGTAATAAAGAAAATTTTGGTCTGTGCAGAAATGGACAGATTGACACTAGAAATAAAAAAATAGAAATGAGACAGAATATTATGAAATTTGAAACAAAATGTATCAATGATTGGAAATGAGGAAAAGGAGTCAAAACAGAACATTTTGAGGATCGCAAAATTGGAACTGGATAACACACAGATAAATATATAAAGGAGGATAAGACATATGTTAATAAGATCATAGTAGCTATGTACGACAAGTAAAAACTGTATTTGTTGTTATGTTAAAATATGTATGGAAGTGGCAAAAGCCATATATATTTAAAGTCACAACCCAAATATGGAAGTTCACTGCTTACATTCTCTCTCCATCGGCTCATCATAAGAGACCATCCAGACAGAAACCCAATATTTTTACTGTGTCTTGGCGACGCTTTGACGAAGTCTCATTCGTCATCTTATTGATAAACGAGTCCCTAACATGATGAATGACACCAGGCCCACATTCAGAAGGACCAGAAGCCAGACTGCAACTGCACCATCAGCCACTTTAAACCTCTCCTATCCTTACATGAAACACAAACCCCCAACCAATCAGAACACACCTCCACCCAATCAGAACACAGCCAAGCTCCCACCCAATCAGCTCAAACCCCCACTGGCAGTTAAAAGGAAGAAACAGCCGAGATCTCACATTGCTCCTGGAAGCACGAAGCCTGAAGATGACAAATGAGACTTCGTCGAAACGTCGCCAAGACACTTCCAATTTTACGCAGGAGAAAACCCAAACAACCAAAGACCTACATACTAACACCCGCGAAAACCTCAGAAAACATATATATATATATATATATATATATATATATATATATATATATATATATATATATATATATATATATATATATATATATATATATATATATATATATATAGTTTATTTTTTATTTATTTATTATATTTATTTATTATATTTATTATGTATTTATTTATCAGCACAAATACAACACAAATGTAACAAAGGCAACAGGTAGGTACTTATCAGCCTTATCACAAAAGACTGTGACTTCTGTTGGATTCTTCACAAAGTGTTTGTGACTTATTATGGGCTGTGAATGAACACAATTCATAGCTGTTGAAATAAAAAGAGGGTTTTTGAGACTGTATTTTTACTGTATCAGGAAGCCTAGGTCAGAACCCAACCAACTTAATATGGCATTTTCCTTATTTCCAGTTCCCTTGGAGAACATTTAAGTTTACTTCTACTATTTTGAATAGTTTCAAACATCTATGACTAGTTACTTCAGGTTAGTATGTTTAGGACTTTTGGGATTCTTTTCTTGTTGGTGCTTTCTAAAAACATTTGTAGTCAATACTTTGTGTACAATGCTGGAATAATGTTAGCATGTCATGGTAACAATTGCATGCATATAGTCTTTCCCAAGCATAACAGTTTTACATTAGGACTTTTGCTAGGTTTTTTGTGTGGTGGATTTAGAAGTTTATTCTGCTCCCATTTAGGGCTGCAACGTTCCAATTATCTGCATTACCAAGGAACTTTTTTGTGCATTTGTTGTACATGGATTAAGTTGTGCAAACTGGTGGTGCAGTTCCCTAGAGATATCATAGTGACTCGTAAAGAACAATGGTGTTGATCAACATCTGCATGAGAAAGGAACCATCAAAGTTAACTGTATGCATTTTAATGCTTTCATTAAGCTGGCCTCATCTCAATTATAGTCTATAGTTCCAGTAACTGTTTACCTAACTAAATAGATAAATAGAATGTTCTAAAAATACTCCAAAAATAATTAAGGAATTTGTGAGACTCTATATATTATAATATTAAATTATGGTATGAAGATAGTTTAAGATCCTATTTTCTCATAACTTTATGAGTTTATTGATTCATAAGAAATAATTTATTTAAGTTTAAATGAGACTTAATTGTAGTTCTTGTAAACATTTAGAAGCTAGCACAAATCCTATGCAGATCATAATTTAAATCAAGATGGGCAGTAATAAAATTTATAGATTTTTTTCTAAAATAATGATGGGAAATAATCATGTACATATTGAGAAGTAAGTCCTACTGGGCTGAGTAGTATTAAAGACTGCCAAAATCATGGAAAGCAGCTTTCTCACTGACTGTAAGCTATGTGGTCTAAATGAAGGGCCTGAGTTCATTGTGTGTGTGTGTCTGTGTGTCTGTGTCTGTGTGTGTGTGTGTGTGTGTGTGTGTGTGTCCATCCCAGAAGGATTGCACATAATTGAGGGTGATAAAAGTATATAGTATATAAAGTATACTATACTTGACAAATGCTGTTAAGCAATTGGAAGTTGTATAGTATAATCGTTGAACTACTGCCCTAGATCATCTTCAACTATGGAAGCTCAGTGGGGTATTTAGTCCAATGGCTTTCATTTAGCCCAGCCTGTCTCACAAGTTGTTCCTGTGAAGTTAAAATTGGAGAAAATAGTATTGGGTCTATTACTTTGAGTTCTTGGAAGAAACATGGTACATAAATAAAATAGAACTATTATCCAATAGAATATATCTTATGTATTTCTTCTTTAATAAAAGAAAATAGAATGGATGACACTCTTTTTTCTCTATTTCAATCATGTCAATTGCTCTCTCGGGTAATGATAGCACTGGGCATGATATACTTTATGTCTATTTTAATTCAATCTTTTAGACAAAGAAATATACTGATTTGTTTTACTTGGAGAAAATTTTGCCCTTTGTTATTCAAGGGACTGGTGATATTTCTTTGGGAATGGAAGGCATACATTTTGTCTTTGTACCGCAAAAATGTTTTTGCATAATAGATAGAACAAATTTAATAGAAGTGAAAGTTATTAAGGTACAATACTTTCCTTTCCAAATTTGTTTCTTTCCAAATATGAGAATGGCTGAAAAATAAGCAAACTTATAATTTTTATTTGTTCTTGTATTACCTATAATAGGCAGTTCTGATATACGTATATGGTAATAATGTAATTAATGTAATTTTAATTAGTTTGCATCATGATATCTTTTTGTGCCTTAGTGTTGTCTCCTGGCAACTGCTTGGACAAATCCCTGCAGTCTATCCTGTAACCTGATGCCTTAACCACTACACAAACTGGCTTTCTAGTGTGATAGGACATTATGTCACATAATCTTGATGAGTCCTCTTATCCTAAGAGGTAACTGTAAAGTGAGTTTTAATTGTCTGTAACATAGTGTATTGCATAGTGAATGTTGCGTGGAATCCCCAACACCCATGAAGTCCTTATTAGTATGAGGGTATTGACATTCTTAATCATCCTTCTATACCCAACTTTTTAAAAAAGTAAGCCAATAATAGATCTAGTTACCTTGGGTTTTCAAATCAGTATCTTCATGTGAACTTTGAAAATGTGAAGCCCTCAGCACTTTTCTCCTAATGGTATTTGCATAAATAAATATTTTAGAAATGAGTCTGCAAGACAGCTTTATTGACTCAAATCCCTCAGTGGGACCAGTGCTACTTACCAACAGAGAGATCTATGGCAACATAGATTTCTACTGATTATAGTTGCTACCTGCAATACATTTGTCACACAGAACTGATAGAAGAATTTTAAAAGTCTGTTTATTTTGTTTATTCTTCACATTTTTCTAAAGTCTCCAAGGAATTGATTGAATTTATAGGGAAAGAAATACTATAGTTCAGCTTCTAAGGTGAGCACCATCATGCACTTTTCTGCATATTTTTAGACTTGAGACAATAAAACCTCCCATAATTCAAAATTCAAATACAGTTTCATTTTTATTATATTGTTCTAGGAACTCTTTAGATTGAAGAGGAGGTTAAAAATGCTTAATTACCAATAAACAAATCAATAATTAAATCAACAAACTCTCAAACATGCAAACAAAATCTCAAAAATGTTTCAGAATATAACTTTATTCAATTAATAATAATTACATAGCCAGTGTTGTTTGGGTTTCATACCATGTCTTTTTAAATAATCAGCATTCTTTATTAGCAACAACAACTCTGTTGCAAATAATGGCATCTAATGTCATGTGTAAACATTATTATTAATATAAATGTGAATTCCCCCCTCCCCCCCAAAAAAGCAAGTGTGCCCCTTTTACAAGATTCAATTGATAAGTATGGAATTAAGATGGAACTGTGCCTCATTGTATATTTCATCTTCCTTTGGACATTTTATGCAAAAACCTCATTGTCTGGAGAAAGCTGGAAGGGAAAGAGAAGAGGATGACCAGCAGCAAGATGGATAGATGCAGCAACAATTATGATGGGGGCTGATTGGAAAATCTGAAAGATCTAGCTAGAGAACAGATAGTAATGGAGTCATCTGGTTGCTAAGAGTCAATAGTGATTTGATACTGACTCTTAGCAACTATACAGACACTTTTTAAAATTCTGTTCAATCATGCCTGATTCTTGAAGATGCCCAGGTTTTCTTGGCAAGGCTTGTCATGGTTTTCTGGTTTCTAGTTTGCCTTAATCACTGCACCAAACTGGCCTCTGATGGCACCTATCAATAATCAAAATTTTGCAATACAGCAATTTCCCCACAATATTAGGTCTTGGAAGCTTCAGTTTCAGTTCAAAGCTTCAGTTATGAACATGCTGAAGTACGGTTACATAACACTTGTGTTCCATGAGCAGCATTGGTTGCCATTTAGATGCAATTCAAGATGCTGATTACTATTTATAAATCCCTTCATGGCATATAACCTATCTGAGTGACTGCCCATCTCTGATAATTTCTGTCCATCCTGTTTGAAGTGACAGAGTTGCCAATCAGATGAAGTTGTCATCTGATGGGACCTCAAAAGTGGGATTTCTCTGTTTTTGTGTCTGCCCTCTGGATCAGCAATGTTCAAGAAATTTGTAAAGATCCTACCTTGCCTTTGTTTGAAATGTCTTTAAAATCATAGCTTTTTTCCCCAGGGTTTGGCTTGGTGGTGGTAGCGAATCTCTCATAAGGTTTTCTCTGTTGAGTTGAATGTTGGGCTCTTCCAAGTGTTTTTTCTGCTTTGTTTATAATTTTGTATTGTTTTTATTGTTGTAAACTTCCCATATTTTTATGGAGTTATGTGAATCTATAATTCTCATCAACAGAATAATAATAATAAAGAAGAAATGTGAACAAATGCCAATACTTGTTTGAATACTCACCTTCTTAATTAGCTGATTCTCTGAAGTGATTCTATTTTTTTCACTTGTCAAATCTCCATGCAATTTTGAGGCTTGTTTTCATGTGCATCTGTTTTAAAGCTATGAGCTTTTCCATTAGGCTGACCTCATGGGATATACCCATGCATACCCAGTAGAATTGAACATTCAATTAGGTAGGACAGAGTGCTCTGTTGTATTGCAACTGTCCACTGCAGTGAATTGTCTTCCTTTATTAATTTAGATAGAAGCATGATCCATATTCTTTCAAACTCTCTTATTCTTAAATAACCTTTTAGATATTCAGAACTCTTCATTTCATACAGAGTCCAATTATAAAAATGACCTTGCTATAAAAGCCAGATTTGGAAATACGGCCTTCTATAATGATACCTATAAGAGTTATGCTTTAAATTACTGAACATTTGTAGAGATAATATATCTTTTTTCTCCTCCATGTAATGATAATAATATATTAACGAACTTGCAATTATAAAACCATTTAGTGTGGCGGTGTTTACGAAGTAGCCTTATAATGATCAAGAAGCACTATAAAAAATAGTCGACAAGAAGTTTATACATGCCAAGCGTATTCATTTTTGAATCAAAAGCTTTTCAAACATACCAATAGATAACCTATTATTTAACGGTAATGATTGAAGAGATCATTTTGTTAAACTTATACACAATTTTCTTACTGTCAGACTGAAGAATGTGGATAGAAAAATCAATAAACATGCTGACCACTTGGGACCTGCTAATACATAAATTAGTGCATAGTGCTTATTTATGTGAGAACAAAAATCCTGTTTTCTCATCTTTTTCATTATATACACATAAAAAGAATTATAGACAAAAATAATCTCAATTAAATTAATGTTTTAATTTATATAGTCATAGATTTTGTAGAGCTCCGGCCACGCTTTAAGGCAAATATATATGTATATGTTGTGATTCAGCAGATGTCTGCTGTGAGTCTTTTCGGGATACAAGATTCATTATGCAGCTGGGGCTTGTTAGAGGCAGGTTTGGAGATAAAAGGACGGATGCTGCCACGCCCTAGTCGCAGGAGTCAACGTTCCTTCGTGCGTACAACATTGCTTGATACACTTGGATAAGTGCTTGGGTGTTTCCTGTAACCCTGATTCAAGGCTACACTTGGAGAAGTGCATTGCTTGTAAGAGTTGTTTTGTTTTTCATTCCGTTATCTAATCAGAGACTGTATTTATGTTATTTCTGGGCTCGAAGCCAGTCTGAGCTGAGAACTGATAAAAATACTTCCTTTTAAGTTTATTCATCTTGCCGTTTGTTAAGAGCCGTGAAGGGGGGACAGAACATGTATGTATGTATGTATGTATGTATGTATGTATGTATGTATGTATTTGTTTGTTTTCATAGATTTTCATGGGTGTAGGTATGCTGGTCCTGTTCTATTTGGGTCTTTTCCCATGTAAGATTGAGATTGTCTTCGCAATGTTTCGGCGAGGTCTCACTCGCCATCATCAGACTGGTGTTTTCTTTTGTGTTGTAACGACCTGGGTGGTGGGTGTGGTTCATTTGTTGACTAGGGCTGGTTTTCAGATGTCTAGTAGGCGGGAGGTATCGTCACATTTATTCATGTTGTGGGGGTGTTTCTCTATTTTGATGGCTTCCATAATTATTCTTATAATAATTAATATATATATATATATATATATATATATATATATATATATATATATATATATATATATATAATTATTCTCTTGTTGAAAGTGTATAATTATAAGAATAATTATTATAAGAATATATATATATATATATATATAATATTATATGTAACATTTCAATAACAGAAATGTCTCAAAAATATTCCCTGAAAATGGCCATTTTATGTGTTGTTTGGAATTCAGTTTAATATTAATAGAATGTTATTGACAAAAAGCTGTATCACTTATTCCTTTCATTTAAAGATGTACTTAAATCTAATATTAACACCTTATAATACTCTACATACAGGTACAATAAAATAAGACAGTTAATTAAAGCTATCAATTAAATATAAAACAGTAATGTGTTGTTTGATTGTATCAGATTTATTTAAAAAGAATAAAAGGCACAATCAAACCACTATTGTTTTGAATCCTAGTCACAAGCATTCTTACTGTTTTGTAAATTATATATCACTCAGCTTTCTTTAGAAGAATTTATTGCATCTTTTTTGTATTTCTGGCAGAAAATTAAGAGTTCTGTAGCAAAGAATCATGGTGTCAGAGGTTGAAGCTCATCTCCTTCATGTGTTTTTAATGTTCTTGGAAGGGCAAGAAACCACACAATTTGCATTTATAGCACTGCTCTTGGCTGTGGCATTCCACTGAGTACAGCTTTCAGATGGCTGACATTCATCATGGCATTGCTTTCGAATTTCGAAACGACACAGAAGGTAGCCTGAGAACCTTTACAATCGTGCAGTCAAGGTAATAAATCAGAAGCTGTCACATTACTATGGTAACCATCAAGCCTGCTGCATTGCAAGCACTGCAGAAAGCAAGGTACAATTTTCAGCTCCTCAAGTGTTCAGAGTGATTTACTTGTTGACGCTGCACATTGGATGCAATGGGTGTTAATTCCCTCTTGAATCATGAGGCGATAATCCTAACCCACACTCCCCATTTCATAAGACAATATGGCACAATGACCTCAGGGAGTCATTTAGTTTGGAAAGATTGCATCTTTGTCAATGAAATGTGCCAAGTGGCATAAATTACTGGGTTTTAAACATTTGGCTTTACGTTGTTACAAACTTGAGTAGTATTAGGATATAATATGAAATTCCTTTATATATTTTATAAGCTTTATATATTTTATATAAAGTGATAGCTATATCTGTATTTATAACCTTCATGGACATTACATTCACTTCTATTTATCATCCACTCCAATTCCGCTTTACAGCTGATGGTGGCATTAATAGAATTCTAGTAGTGTTTCTATGATGAAATAGATGCTGAGAATTAGTTGTATGCGTTGGTGGGTTTCAAAACTTTTTAGAACCTCTTCTGCAGGTATGGCCTGCTTTGTGGGAGTGACTTGCCGCCATGTGACCGGGTGGGAGTGGTTTCCCAGCCAGGTGACCGAGTGGGAGTGCCCTGGTGGTCATGTGACTGAGTGGGCGTGCCCAACTTGTAAAATGTGGTGAAATTCACTTAACAATGCTCTTACTTAGCAATCAAAATGTTGGCTTAGAAACTCTGGCATTTGAAGCACGCAAGTCTTAAAGCTGTCAAGTTACAAAAACCTTGCACCCCTAACCCTTTAGAAAAAAAACCCCAGGAGTGTTCAAACTTGACAGCTTTAAGACTTGTGGACTTCAACTCCCAGAATTCCTCCTCCAGTCATGTTGGCTTAGAAACTCTGGCATTTGAAGCATGCAAGTCTTAAAGCTGTCAAGTTACAAGACCCTTGCACCCCTAACCCTTTAGAAAAAAAACCTCATAGATGTTCAAACTGACAGCTTTAAGACTTTAAGGTTTAGATAGGACTCTTAAAGGCAGGCAGGGTGATTGGTGAGCCAGCCAATCAATGAGCGGTGGGCAGGGCAAGCGTGGTGCGGAAGTGTGGGGGAGGGAGCTAGAACCAGTTCTAAATGGCATGGTAGATTTGTGGAACCTCTTCTATAGAAGACGTTAGAAGACCCCTGGTTGTATGTATGATTAAAAATAGTTGATAGCTGTTCAAAATTGGATTCTAGAACTGGATAGTTAGAAGCATCAGAATCCTAAAATCAATAAATGTTCTTGGAATTCTACCTCCCTCTGTTTTAGTCACTTTTGCACTTTAGTTTATTTATTTAAAAAAGAAATTCAAATTAACTTTTGATGAATCAATTGCTAATTAGAACCAACATTGTATAAGTGATCAGTCTTAGGAGGGAAATGAAGTATATTTGAATCAGAGGTAGGTTCCTGGTAGTGGTATGCTGGCCTGGGTCACAGAACTGGCAGTGATCCAGACTGGCCACGCCTCCGAACCAGTTCCCCATTCGCCACAGTTGCCGCCCCTATCTTGATTTGACTTCTGTGCATGCGCAGAACAATTTCTATTGAACTGCGCATCCAGCAAAGCACGCCCATGAGTGAACCAGCAGTAAAGCTGGCTAGAACCCACCCCTGACTTGAATCTAATATTTAATGACTGGTTCTTACTGAAGGACAGTAGATCTATTAGAGTAGCCCAAAGTGAGAGACTTATGGATTCCATGGTTTTCATCTAGTCTTGGAGGATTCCTCAGCTATCTGTTAAAATGTTACATAAAAAATGTCACTCCTATAATATGAAGTGATAATATGATAGCTTTTTGGGGGGCATTTTTAAATCCTGGTTCTTACAGTGAATTTCTCTCTTGGATTTATAAAGGGTAGGCTGAGGTTAGAGCAACATCTTCAATGCAGACATTAATAAATCGGAGAGACTGAATGTTGGTTTGAGCTATTTCTTGACCTTTCTACATGTGCAATACAAATAGGAATTTTTCTGTATTATTATAACTATATCTTTGCAATCTTGTGCAGTTTTAATCTCAATCAAATTAAAGGAGTGTAAGTGGAAGAAAATAAAATGGCAAAATTATATACACAAAAGTTACAGTATGTTACTAACACTGGCCATTCATCAAATGGTTGTTAATGATTATAGTGTAGACATAATATTACTGGTAATTTTTTAACATACAGTATAGTATAGTATAGATAGTATAGTGTATGTATGTATGTGTGTGTGTGTGTGTATGTATGTGTGTGTGTGTATATATATATATGTGTGTGTGTGTGTGTGTGTGTGTGAGTGTGTGTGTGTGTGTTTATTTGTGCTGATAAATAAATAAAGGGAGACTAGTATAGATCTATTTCAAGCTATTTAGCTCTCATCAGCTAGCCATACCCTTACTGGGATTTGAACCTGGGCTATATTACATAAAATAGTAAAAATATTGGGTTTCTGTCGTGATGGACTTTTGTGATGAGCCGATTGACAGATGATGGAAGCAGTTAGCTTCCTCCCTTATATATATACACACACACACACACACACACACACACATTTACAATATTGCTTTATTCTTATTTAAATCACAAATAATAGACCTTAACAGGTGCACCTGATTCCATATAATAATTTTACTGCAATTGTTATTTTACAGTTTTAGTTTGTTTCAAAATATATTTTTATCTGCAGTCCTACCTTTGTTCACTAAACCCAATGGGACTAGTCATCACACTAGTCATCACACAGACTTATCTACCATATCAGTTTTTGATGTTTTACTCTGTGTTGTTCTACAAAAGTTAACTTAATAGAAAGAGTATAGTATATTTCCCTGAAATGTATTCTAAAACAATTCTAGTGTAGCCTGTCCAATAAAGTAGAAATTATCTGAGATTAAATGCATATGTTATCAGTTTATTTGAGTTCTTGTAAATGAATGCATGTGTCATCAGTAAAAGCATTTAGCCACGTCATTCTATATTCATTTCTACCTATTGCCTTCAATTTTTCCAAGCATTAGGGTCTTCTCCAATGACTTTTGCCTTCACATTATGTATCTAAAATAATTAAGCTTTTGCTTCATTGTAAGTGCTTCCAGTAAGCAGTTGGATTTTACAGTTCTTGTAATCCAAGTTTATTCTTAACAATTTTCTCTGGCATTCATTTTTTTTAGTCACCTTTGCCTGATTATCAATCTTTCATAGCCATATCCTACAACTGGGAAATCTATGGTCTTGTTAATTTATATCTTGGTTGTGAGTATGATTTTGTCCAGGTTGTAAATAGCCTTTCTTCCAGGTAGCAGTAGATTTATTTAACTGGTAACTACCATAATGATCCTTGTGAATTTTTCAATCTAGGAAGATGTAGTTTGTTACCATTTGAACTTTTTTTTGGTAAAGTTCTGGTCCCAATTTAAAGTATCAGTTATTACTTTTAAAGCTGTATATGGCACAGTGTCAGGATATATCCAGCAATACCTTGAAACAAGCAAACAAGGAAGCAATTTGATCCAGACCCCTAGAGAAATTTGCTGAGGTTTACCAGATATAGACTAGATGATAGGAGACCAGTTTATAGGCCTTCTTAGAGGTGGCCCTCACTCTTTAGAATCCCCTTCCCTAGAGGAATGGATGGCTCCAGCTATCTTGATTTCCCCCCCCCCCAACATATTCAAGCAAGTTTGAATGTGTTTTAAGCTTCTCATCTGCGATGACTTTGTGCCTGCAGTAGAGTCCAATAGGATTAGATATATACATACTAGAAATAAACAAACAAACAATTTCTTCTCTTGCACCGAGTTGGCATTATCTTTTAATAGTGTAGATTTGCATTCTCATGTTAGCAAAAATTTTTGCTTCACTTCCAATCATCAGTGATAGCATCAACATCTTGGGAGATTTTTGATGTTTCTAAGGGCAACTTTAACTCCAATTTCTATTTCTTCCAGTCCAGCATGTTTCACAATGTATTCTGCATATAAAATAAATATATAAGGTGAAATAGTGTACAAACTTGGGGGCCTCATTTCCCAATTTTGAATTTTTTCCATTTTCCATTTTATTTGTTGTTATCCGTCCATGATAACATTTTTCAATTGCTACAGTAGATAAGGTGGCCTGATACTGCCAAGTTTTAAAGAGTTTTCCACAACTTGTGTAGACAGTGAAAAACCTTATTATAAAGAAAAATAGGGAGATTTTTCCTTATCTATTAGATGTTTGCAATATGATCTTGGGTGGCTCAATCTCTTCTGAATTGAGCTTGTATGTCTGGGAGTTCTTATTCTAAGTATTGTTGAAGACTTGATTGCAAATCTTGAGGATTATGTTACTAATGTGTATAAATGTAATGGAATGTTGATTGGATTCCCAGGACATATTATTGGCATATTCAATTTATTTGTTGAATTTGGATTCCCAGGAGAAAGAGAATTAAGACAGCTACTTGTATATAAAACGACAGCAAACCCATTTCTTCTAGCACTGATGCTACCTAGTTTGGTAATGAAATGTTGGTGAAAACAAACAAACAAACAACCCCCCCCCCCCCAAAAAAAACCAACCCCAAAACCCAAGCTCAGAAAGCATCAAGAATCCCACAATAAATAATTTGGTAATTTAAGCATTCCCCAGTACTGCCTATTTTTGATACTGATTCTTTCCAGTGTCTTCACCACCACCGTGTTTTTCTTAGCTCCTGGCAAATTTCATATGGCACTTTGACTACATAATCTTGTAATATTTTAAACAATATTGCTGACAGTAATACCTTAGGGCCTCCTTCGTTTTTCTGGGATGCTTGGCTCTAGTTCAATGAGCAAACCTTAATACTTTTAATCCATTTTGGAATTTTTAAAAAATTATTTCCATATATTTGTGCCACCTTATCTCAGTAAAATTTTGTAGTCTTTTATTGGGCCCATTATTGCATAATTTCTCCCCTTCTTTCTTGTCATTTTTATTGGATTATCATCTTCAATTTCAATTTCTTTGCTTTTTTCTGGAAATCATTTACGCTTTCAATAAAATGAACTAGTATTTAGTTAGACAAATGTCCTATCTTGGTTTCTACCTTGAGAAAGCTCTTTTCAATGTTTTAGTAGGCAGCAATTTTATTTACTTTTGCTTTTTTCAATTTGAGATACTTTCACATTTCACTTTTAAAGCTATAGACATTTCAATCCACAGTTTTAATCGAATCAAATAAATCTATTTACTGTATGTTTACCACTTAATTACACTGAATATTGCTGAGGCCATAGTTGTTTGGTCTGATGATTTGTTTTGTTTTGCTTTAAGTTCTTAAGAAGTTTTAAAAAGGGGACTTTGTGATCTGAGCCACAGTCAGCATTAGGTCTAATTTGACTATTTCATTTTGATTATAGTGTGTATGGTTAATTTCATTTTGGCATTCTCCAACCAATAATGCCGACATGTAGCTTTAATTGAGATCATGGGGGTTCCAACCTTTTGGCTTGCCTGGATCACACTGAGTGAAGAGGAATATAGTTATGTAATATAGTTAATGCATGTAAATCAAATAATAATGTATAGGTTTATGATCTTGTGGGGCCACCTTACTAGCTGTCCAGGGCTGCACGTGATCCATGGCCTTCAGATTAGACAGAACTGATTTAGGTGTTGAAATGAATTGTTAGTAAATATTGAATTTTCTAGGGAGAATACTATTAGTCTAGCTTCTGCTTCATTTGAGTTTCAGGGCTGTCATTTCTTTTTGTAGGGATCGTTCTTAGTCTGATCCCTTGTTTATAATTTCCCACAAGGAAGAGATAGTTGCAATTTTTTTAGCTATTAGAAATCTTGATTTGCAGCAGTGGAATTTTCTGTCTAGAAAAGAAATTACTTTAAACTGAGAATGGAAAATAAATGGAGCAATGGAGAAAGGGGAGAAGCTATTTGCACACCTGTAGAGGATGAGTTTTACATGTTATTTGGCAGAAAGTTTTAAGCACCAAAGTGACTCAGTTTTAAGTCAGAAACATGTATAATTTGTATTTCTCAAGGGATTTATGTGGAACTTTGTGAGCAAAGATCCTGTGGATTGAAGCTGATTTTGGCTAATGATATTATGTAGGAGTTAACTGTTCTGAGAACAGACAGATGGCTTGTGGGTGCATGTGTGTTAGAGTAGTGTTTGTAATGAACTTGTTATGTGAAGGAATGTGAATTCTTCATATAAGTCTTGGCACTCAAAACTTTCCAATGCTGCTTTGCTAATCTTACATTTTAAAGCATCCTTTCCTAAAGGTTCTATGGATTTTGAATGGGTTATGGATTTATGCCATTGAACATCAATATATTTGTATTACCATAGTTTTTTTAAAGAAAGCTTTACAGCTCAAATAAGTTGAATATGCCAATAACTAGCTGTCATCTAACATAATGCATGAGAAACATAAAGGATGATTTTTGTTAAGCTATAGAAAGAAGAAGAAGAAGAAGAAGAAGAAGAAGAAGAAGAAGAAGAAGAAGAAGAAGAAGAAGAAGAAGAAGAAGAAAGAAGAAGAAGAAGAAGTCCAAGTGGATATAAGATGGACACAAAATTGCAGCATTAGTAAACTGTCAAAATATACATGCTTCGTATATTTAATTTTGATACAATTATGTTTTGAACATAATTATGCTTGCAACATATCAATTAAATCATTGAAGTCTTAGTTCATATATACAAACCTAAGCTCTTAATTGGGAAAAAAAATTAAAATTCCAGGTAGTAGTTATCAAAATAACTACTACCTAGCAGAATGCACATTAAGCCTAAATGGTTGAGCTCAATAATAAGACATGTACAACAGCAAGAGAAAGACAGTGATTTGTGTGATAAAGAGGACCAGGTGTTGATTAGTATGCTTTCCGAAAGGCAAGTAAAAAGACCTATGAAAAATTAAAAGAGAGCTGAAAGAGATATGGTAAATAAAAAATTCAGTAGGATTGGACTCCTAACTGTAGGAAGAAAAATAATCTGGAAGGAGGGTCCTTAATGCTCTCTGAGCTTGCTTGTTTTCTTGCAGATGCTGCATTACCCAAATCAAGTAACATCATCAATGTTCACTGATGATGTTATCTAGTTTGAGTAATGAAACACATATTCTAATTTATTAATAATATGGTGGATTGGCAATTGCCTAAAATTTGCCTATTATTCAGTGTACTCTTCCTTGTTGCCATGGTTTATTGCCTCAGGCATTCAATTTATTAGTTGTAAGGGGGGTGTAAAATATATATTTAAAAAAATTAAAATGTAATCTTGCAAATTCCTGCAAGGCAGGCACACAAACCAATGCAGCAATTCAGATATGATTGAAATTATTTAATATTTTTTAAAATTAAAATTACAGGTGTCATCATTTCATTTTTTGTCCTGATTGATACTTTCACTGAAATATAGTGGGTGAAATAGGTAAACTACATTTTGGCAATGGTTTGCTCTCTTTCTTGTCCTATTCTAAGCTAAGAAGAATAAGACAAGAACATTCTGCTGCTGATGTTACCCAGTCTGGTAATGAAACGTTCAGAAATTACAGGTGAAACTATTTAAAATCGCTATTTAAAATCTTAAAAATCTTAAAATGCAGTAAAGTGCTATACTCAACAGTGGCCACAGGATTGGAAGATTTACATTCCACTTCCAAAGAAGGGCAATGCCCAAGAATGTTCAAACTAGTGCATCATTGCACTCATTTCACATGCTAGCAAAATTATGCTTAAAATCCTACAAGCTAGGGTCTAGCAGTATGTGGATCGAGAAGTACAGGCAGGATTTCGAAGAGACAGAGGAACTAGAGATCAAATTGCCAACATACGCTGGATCATGGAGAAAGCTAGGGAGTTCCAGAAAAAATCTACTACTGCTTCATTGACTATGCTAAAGCCTTTGATTGTGTGGATCACAATGAATTGTGACAAGTTCTTAAAGAGATGGGAGTACCAGACCATCTTATTTGTCTCTTGAGAAACCTACAGGTGAAACTCGAAAAATTAGAATATCGTGCAAAAGTTCATTTATTTCAGTAATGCAACTTAAAAGGTGAAACTAATATATGAGATAGACTCATTACATGCAAAGCAAGATAGTTCAAGCCGTGATTTGTCATAATTATGATGATTATGGCTTACAGCTCATGAAAACCCCAAATCCATTATCTCAGAAAATTAGAATATTATATGCAATCAATAAAACAAGGATTGTACATAGAACAATATTGGACCTCTGAAAAGTATAAACATGCATATGTACTCAGTACTTAGTTTGGGCCCCTTTTGCAGCAATTACTGCCTCAGTGCGGCATGGCATGGAGGCTATCAGCCTGTGGCACTGCTGAGGTGTTATGGAAGACCAGGATGCTTCAATAGCGGCCTTCAGCTCTTCCGCAATGTTCAGTCTCATGTTTCTCATCTTTCTCTTGGCAATGCTCCATAGATTCTCTATGGGGTTCAGGTCAGGCAGGTTTGCTGGCCAATCAAGCACAATAATCCCACCAGACTTTAATGAAGAGCCCCCCCCCCCCCCCGTCAATGGTGTCCTGCTTTACCAATGTTAAAATCTGGTCACCTTATGCTATACAAATATTTGCATACTTAGTGCCAATAATCAACTCAGTTATTCAATGCTGTCATGTAGTATGTGATTCCTGAAGACGGTGAGCAAGATCATATGTCTACTGAAAGCTGCATGTAATTTGTGTTGATTCTTTTGAGGAATTTTGGATTTACAGTGTTTTAATTATGTAACATTACTCTTAAATCAAATCTAGAAATGGAAAAGTGAATAGAGGGTAGAGTAAAGCAATTAAAAATAAATAAATGTCTACACAGGCCAAAAATATAGTATTTATTAAAATTAATCTTGTAGCAAGTAAAGTAGAACATATGGAGAAAAAGTATTCATAATTTACTCAAGCAGAATGAAGAACGTTTGAATGTTTGACAAATGCACCTCAGCTCTGATTCAGTTCAAACTGAAGATTCAAGCTTCAAAGTGAACATAATTTAAGCATATGGTTTGAGATTTCATGACAACACACTTTAGTTCAAGACTTTATTTAAGGAAAATATATATTCCATAGGGTTTAATGGGAGAAATGCAAAGCTTCTGAAACAGCTTCATTTGAGAGATGAGAATATAATCAACTTTTTACCAAAGCGTAATCCTACTGGCTTTAAACTGGATACATCATGGATTTTACTACAATAGATTGTTGAAATATAGCCCACATCACTTTTTTTAGAGCACAACAGAGTTAGGTAAGGGATAAAATGAACCTTCACATTTTATAATAAATAGTGGAAAACTTAGAAAGAAGATTTCTGAACAATGTGATGTCCTATTCTAGTTAATGAAATCCAAACTTTCCAAACCCACGTTTCAAAACATTAAAAAAAATCAATTGTAACCTTTTCACTTTTCCCAAATGCTTAGCTGCTTTCAGTAGTTGGATTTTATGAGGAGGGCTGGTTTACTTACTGAACAACCTTCGTTTCTTGATGGAGCTTTTCTGCCTCTGTATTAGGAGGACTGACATAATTTCTGCACAACCTTGTCCCTTCCTGGAAAAGATTCCCTCAACCCTGTCAGAATTTGTTATATCAAAATTGGTACCTTTCTGGCACTATTTATGCTACTTAATTAGTAGTGATAACAGAAATAAGTTTGTAAAAATAAACACAATGTCTTAGTAATAGGTGTGTCAGAGAGAAAAAGGCAGCGTAGAACAAATGGAATTTGTTCTGCCTTTCCTTCCTTTATTAAAGGCAGCACATTCTTAAGATTTTTAGAAGACCGATGCCTGTCTTAAAACATACGAATTCATATCCCATTTGATTCCAAAGTCTGCTCTCACAGTGACAATGTAAGCTTTTTTTTCTCATTGTAATGTGGAAGGGCTTCAATTTACCAATTTTATTGGACTAATCAGTCTTGAGCTCAATGTTGAGAGCTGACCTGAACTTCCAGTTATATTGGCAGGACCAAAACAGAAAGGTAATATTCCACTAGTACCAAGGACCACAATTAAAACTTGCCACATTAAAGAAAATGAGAGCTGAAAAAATGATTGAATCCATTCACCTCAAACTGTGAGATGGACAGCAGCTAAATGTAATAAGTAAGTTATAGAAGCTTTTCACTCTCTGGCCTAAAAGCTTTGAGGGGTACAGAATTTAATGAACTGATCATTTTCTCGGGTCAATGGGAGAGTCTATCACACTCCTCAGTCCTCTCATCATGCTTCATATGTTGTTGTTAGTTGCGAAGTCGTGTCTGACCCATCGTGACCCCGTGACAATGTTTCTCCAGGCCTTCCTATCCTCTACCATCCTCTGGAGTCCATTTAAGCTCACGTCTGCTGCTTCAGTGACTCCATCCAGCCACCTCATTTTCTGCCATCCCCTTTTTCTTTTGCCCTCAATCTTTCCCAGCATTCGGCTCTTCTCCAGTGAGTTCTTCCTTCTCATTTGGTGGCCAAAGTATTTGAGTTTCATCCTCAGGATCTGGCCTTCTAAAGAGAAGTCTGGTTGATCTCCTCTAGGACTGACCAGTTTGATCGCCTTGCAGTCCAAGGGACTCGCAGGAGTCTTCTCCAGCACCATAGTTCAAAAGCCTCAATTCTTTGGCGCTCAGCCTTTCTTATGGTCCAACTTTCACAGCCATGCAATGCAACTGGGAAAACCATAGCCTTAACTATACATACTTTTGTTGGCAGGGTGATGTCTCTGGTTTTTAGTATGCTACCTAGATTTGCCCTTTAGATTTATCCTTGGTGTTTTATCCTTGGGGTGGACAAGCTTCTGCCTTAGTGTGTTCTTGGGTTTGAAGTGTGCATGTATATTGTGGTGGCTGAAGATCCTCCTTTTTCTGATCTTGAAAAAGCACCTTTGGGACTTAATACATTTGGAATAAATGCCTTGCTAAATAAGTTCTACCTAGCTAATGGAACAACAGTTTTAAAGGTAATAATGTGTAACTGTTATGCACATCTGCTCCCAGTGGTGATTTTTATATTTTTAATAATTTCATTTAATCACTGATAGCTATATTTATGGACTACCCAATTCACATGCTGCTTTCACCATTCACTATACTTACAGAATTTTCTGAATTGAATTAATCAATTCATTAAATTAAATTTAAAGATTTTAATTGCAAATACAAGCCTCAGCAAACACTTAGTAAATAATAATTAAAATAATCTACATCATATTTTGTGCAATTAATTCCACTTCTAACAATCTTTGTTCTGCCTGTTAGCTATATAACTTACCTACATCCTTGAAAAATTTGAGACACACATGGTAACATTATGTGCTTCACCGAAGTCTTTTTTAAAGGGAAGACAATGGTATTTTTTCCATTGCATAATAGAACTATAATAGAAATATTGCATACTTTTTCCTGAGAATTTGGGCTACTGAGATCATATTAATGCAAGAATCCAAACTATAGCATCCTTATCAAACATTTTTCTGCCTGTGCATATCCAATGAATGAATACCAGTTTTACCAATGAATGAATACCAGTTTTACCATTGAATTGCTTTTATCTTTAGTTTTTTTCTTTTAACATTTGATTGGAATGAAGACTTGTGAAATTTAAGTTGATTATTCTACAATGTACGTAAGTGATATATGACAATTTGTGTTTTTCTTCTCAAAGCTAAATATAACTTTACAACGTATCTTTTCATACAAGATCTTCTCCAGTTTGTCTAATTCTTTCAGTGTGATACTAAATCAGTGTACTTAAAATAGGATCTTAACAATACAGAACAGAATAGCACTATTATTTTAATGAGGTGGCCTATATTTCTGTTGATTAAGCCTGAAATTATGTTTTCAGGCCTTTTTTGAAGCCAGAGCACGCTATTGACAAAGTGTAATGGTATGTGGAAATGATGTTGGAAAACAGAAGGAAGAGCTGTAGCTTAGACAATGTTTGATAAAGGAAGTTTGAATCTGAAAAACGAGGGTTGGTGAAGTGTCTCAGAAGCAACCCTCCCTAGTTCTTGGAATAATAAAAATGAGGGGTGGGTGGGGGGGATACTTAATATAATCAATAAAGATAGAGCTAGCCCTCCTGAGAGTTCTTCTTATCTGAACTATCCTGCAAGTGTGACACATATTCAGTTTATAGTCAACTATAATTCAAAGGAATGTTATACTTTCTGTATTAAAGTATTTTCTTTTTTCTTAACTAAAGAATCTTACATTTATTTCTATTAAATTTTATTATGTCATTTTAGATCCATGCTCTAATTTAATGAGACAATTATGAATTTTACTTTTGGCTTCTAGAGTATTAGCCATTACTTCCAATTCTGTATTATTACTAATTAATTCTTTTAAAAATCTTTGTTCAAAATTCTGAAAAAAATATTGTGGAGTGATGAACATTATGGTAGCTCCCCCCCTTTACCTCTCTCCAATTCAATGGGAAATTGTTTATGAAAGACAGACTTGATTCAAATGTATATTTTCTGGAAATATTTGTTTTAATGTGTACTATATTCTACAATTCCTAACTCTGAATAGTTATTATTAATTTCTGATAAGAGATTGGCAAAATTAATGAATTAATAATCAACAGGATGAAAAAAAACCAGTGATAACAAAAGTTGTAGATGACTGGGATAGTAACCCATCCATTTAAAGCAGTTAATTTCATGTGTTCATATTTATATAAGCCATAGTCAAGTGGTAGGTTTTCCAATGACTCTATGTTGCTGCCATTACAGTAGCCCAGCTGTGTGTTTTCTGTGTGAGAAATTAATTTTAACTATGTCTCAAGATGCTTTTTCAAGAGGCAACTGGATTTTCTGGTTTCTCTTTGAAGATGTTTCACTTCTCATCCAAAAAGCTTCTTCAGCTCTGAAGAACAACCATGACCTGGATGACTGAGAATCTCCATAGACAATTATGATTATGGTTTTCAGAAATTCTTCATCTTCAGTATTCTTTTCTTTCAAGACTGGCATGTTAGCATCAATTATTTAACATTTTTTTTATGAGCAATGAGGTTGTAATGGATAATGGCATCCATTTTAGCTTCAGGTCTATAAGAAATGTTATCAACTTATTATGCAGTCTACTAAACAAAGTGCTACATTTTTTGCTGTTTGTCCAAAATTGTGTGTTTGGGTCATGATGGGTCGGACACAGAGGTGGTAGGGGAAATTTTGAGTAGTTTGGGAAATCGTTAAACAGGCTGGCCCCACCCCCGCTGCCTTCCAGCTGATCTTCTTTTGTTGCCCTGAACAGGAGAATGGAGCTGGAAAGCAGATTAGTGGGGTAGAGAGGGAATGGGGATTTTGTAGTAACCTTCCCTTGCCACACCCACAAAGCCACACCCACAAAGCCATACCATGCCCACAAAGCCACACCCACAGAACTGGTAGTAAAAAAAAATTGAATCTCATCACTGATCAGACATGACTTTGCAACTAACAACAACAAATCATAAATAAGACGTTTGATCTTCTGTTGTTCTTCCACCTAGGAAACTGAACAAGATAAAACTTGCCAGAAAGCAATTGTAATGCTTGAGGCTCTTCTTAAAAAGTTTTTCATTATTTTAGGAAACAGCTATTCAGGGCAGCCCTAGTCATGTTGCCAACAACTGGTGCCTTAAGTGAACTGTGCAATCTGGTTTATTTGTTTTTGTTTTCATCTTCATTTTTATTTGTTACCCTTCAAAATTTAGTGTCACACTTAACTTGGCAGTCTAGGAGACCACCTAGTTTGCCTGTAAGAGCAAGCTACTGTACTCTTGTTTCAATTTTGCAAACAGAATAAAATTTGGATGCTGCATTACAAAGATTGAAGAAATGCCATAAAAGGAGGATCAAGAGAGGCATATCTATCGCAAAAGTTAAGTTTGCACTTTTTAGTATTCCTGTAAAATTCTACTACAGTTCACTGTCATAAAGTTATGAAATACACTTTTTTAAAAAAAAGATGGCACTAAGTTGGGATGTGTAAAAGATGGGTGCTATTGATTAGTTTTAGTATGTTGTGGAGATTTAGAGGTATGAAAACTGGGATTATATAGCAATAGCACTTAGAGTTATATACCACTTCCCAGTGCTTTACAGCCCTCTCTAAGTGTTTTACAGAGTCAGCATATTGCCCCCAACAATCTGGGTCCTCATTTTACCAACCTCGGAAGGATGGAAGGCTGAGTCAACCCTGTAGCCGGCAGTCAGCAGAAGTAGCCTATATTACTGCATTCTAACCACTGTGTCACCACAGTTCTCATGTGGAGTTCCCTGGAGACTTTTCCCAACTGGATTGAGATGGTTTTCATGTGGTCTGGCTGGCCTGCAATTCAAGCCAGTTTGTTTGGAAATGGGATCATGAATGGCTTCTGAGGCCCAGTCCTTTACTCAGATTGTGGGCTTGACAACTGTCCATGGGAGATTAGAAAAGGCAATGGCAGTTGGATTGTGGGGCCACCAGCTGTGTGATTCAGCCATTTTGCACAGGAAATACTCCACGTGTTTTTCAACAATCGACAGCATAATTGTGGGAAGGAGGCCAAGTCTGGTGCCAGAGAAAACCCATATCAACTTGCAGAAGGGACTGCACTGTAGGGCAAGGAGAACAAGGAAGACAATTATGCTGGAACACAGATGATGGGTGTTTTTTTCTCATCTGGCTATATTGAGGGATTTTTCTATGGTGGAGACAGAGCTGGAACAGTCTGGTTGTGGTGATAGAGCAAGGTCATCTTCCCTCATCTGACTGTGTAGTCACCTTGCTTTTTCCTGAGAGAGATCTAGTAGGCATTATGAAGAGCCATCTGCATCAACTATTTAATCTGTATTCATTGTGATCCAAGCAAGTTGACTGGATGGATTTAAGTTGGAATGGGATTGCCTATGACATGAGAAGATTTGGTGCTGGTACTGACTCTTCTTACCTTTCCTATGGGTAATAGATTATGCAATTGGGGCTACAGGAATCTGGTGAGAGAGGATTGACTGTTAGCATGATAAGTTTGGTAGATAGGCAAAGAGGTGAGATAACCCTGATTAATTGGAGGTGCTGAATGCAGAATACTGCAGAAGTGCCTCAGGTCTTAGGGAGCTCTCATTGGAAGATTGAAGTTGTGTATGTGAGGTGGGGTGTGTGGGCCTCAGCATGGAACTTTATGGACAGGGAAAAGAACTCTAAAGAGATAAGGGCAGATTGTAATTTTCTGACAGAGATGTGATGGTATACGCAAAGCAAGATATTCATAGGAAAAGGCCCCAAGCATATGGGGGGCGGGGAGACTTATATCTAACTCCAATATAATTCTATGCAAGGATTTGAATCCCACTTTGAAAATGATTCAGACGAATTGCTTTGGACGTTGCCAGAAACCATGATATGATGATATTAAAATAACCTGCCATTTTTCAGGCTTCTGAACAAGCCTAGGGAAAATATGATTGTCCAGACATTAACATCAGTATAACTTGTTGTATAAGAAGTACCTCATCTTATGCCCCTTGCATTTCTAAAATGGAGAACCTCCAAGTCCCTTTGTGACAGCTGCTGCTCATTCACACTTCTCTTTCCCTTTTTAATTGGAAATGAACAGACAGATTGCACAGTCTACAGGCTAAATTTTGCTCAACAGCTATTTTACAGTTTTTGTTTGTCTCTCTGTGTGTGTATACATACAGAAATACAAGATTTAAAATTGTCAGGTGTCATTGTTATGAGGAGTAGCTTATGGGTTTATATCAATCTGGACTTTTGTTGCTGTGGTTGTTATGGGCTATCTTCATTATTTAGTACACAGTGCTTTTTATACATGAAGCAATATGCAAAGCAACTTTGCACTTCACTCAAATACTTCTATAGAAATATAACAAAGATTGTGAAATAAAAATAAAAATTCAAAATGTTAATTTTAATATATTCAAAATCTGTTTTTGAATTTAGTATGTCTGTCAGTCAGCTCACAATAACAAAAACTTTCTAATCATCAAATTTCATCAAACTTATCAAAACCTATCTCCTTTCTCCAGGAATGTCCTCCCTACACAAACAATCTTACTTAACTAACTAAACTAACTAACTAACCAATCTATTAACTGGATAGAAAATTATATTTCAAAATATGTTATGATAGTGAATTGTGAAATCTACTGAATCAGTAGATTAAGACAGCATGGAAAACAAATGTCTCAAATATGCTCATGTAATTATGAGTTCACTAATTCTTAATAAATGACTGTAGCCACGTGTTCACCATGCTAGCTTGCCCTCTAGCTCTGACCTCTGGTATTCTCCATGAGGAATTCATATTTCTCTCTCTGGATGCATACAAATGCTTTCCCGTTTAACAAGCACCAAATGAAGTGGCAATTTTAATAGCAGGTGTAGCACTTGTATGTGAAAATGTTCAGGTCTGCCTTTTCAAATTGATGAAGAAAGAAAAGATACTGGATTAGAAAGAAAAGTAGAGACATGGTTTATTTTCCAGGATTTCTTGTAATTTATAGGCTGACCTTACCCAAGGGGGCAACATGGGTAGCTGATGTTCTCTGCCTTCAGTCCAAAATTTAAGGTAGCTTTCTGCAAAAATAGGTAGAGGCCTTATATGGTAATGCTTAATTTTTATGCTATTATTACTGTTCCTATTAGAGGCATTTGAAAGATATCTATTTTACTGAATTCAATGTTTTAGTGAGATGGACTGTGTAGAAATGTAATATAAATAATAAATATTGTAATACTGCCTTTTTCATTAATTTTCCACTTGTTTTATTCTAGTGTCACTATATAGTTCATGATGTGCCAAAAAGTGGAACCTATTTTAAAAATATGAAAACCTTTGAGAGAATTCCTTTTATATCTGACTTCCTCCAAGTAATATTGCCCACTTATTTAAGATGTTATTGTAGTTACTGCAGATAATTTGAATAATTTGATTCAGAGAGATGCTTAAACAGTTGGACTAAGATCTGAGAAATCCAATGCAATTTCTATTTTTAAACCTGCTGACTATGTGATCTTCCGCTAATGACTATCTTTCATTGCAGGATTATTGTGAATTAAAATTGGAGAAGAGAACATACATGTGTTGTATTTTGCATTCCTAGAGAAAAAGTGGAATATAAATCTTATCAATAATGGTAAATGATTGTCCAGCTCTGAAGCTCATTATTTACCGATTACAAGCTTATTTACAATGTATCAAATGTTTCAACTTTCCATTTTCCAATTAAGAGTGCTCAAAAGTTGTGACATGCTTTGGGTATTTGTAAAAACATTTTGGTTACGTTAATATAATTTAGATGTGCTTGGTAAATAACTGCATACATACAGTATCATAACTTTTTAACATTTTGTTTGTTTCCTTATGGTAATGGTTTGCTACTAAAAGAAAGCTTTCATTTATTTGGTAAAATACAGATCAGGCAATGGTAGAGTGATGTTTGAACCATCTTTATGAGGTGCAATATCAAAATATTAATGAATAAAGTTGAGTTCCTTTATCTTTATCTCTTTTCCTCTCTTCCTGCTGTCTAGTCTTTCATACTCCCCTCTTAAATGAGAACTGTGGTTGTAATGAGGCTGCAGACTTCGTTATAATTGAACTGTATCAATAGTGTCTATTAAATCTGCAGCAGCGGTAGCAACAGTATGTGTGTTTGGTTTTTGATTTATTAATCCAGGCTGTTGTGTTTGTTTCGGCATTGAATGCCCCCGCCCCCGCCTTTGAAATCCCCCCCCCAGTTGTAAACTCCTTTACTTTATCTCCTGAAATATAGGAATGAATCACTGATTGTCTGTATCAGGTTGGCTAATAATGTACTTGTCATACTGAGTCATGTAGTGGTGTCTGATTTTTTTTAAGGACTTCCAGATAAAAGGCCTTATTTTATATGCCACAACAGACTAGGCAATGCACAGAGCAAGACCTATTTAATGCAGACAAAGCACCTATACTCATCCTTTTCTCTATGAACGTGTAACTTCTTCAGAAATTCTGATTTCCTTAAAAGACCCTGGTTCATTTTTATTGTTCTAATTTTTTATCTATTTACCCTTGCCCATTTATGCCTAAATGGAGGCTACTGTGCTGATGCTACTGTGATTGTGAGCTATCAAGGGTTGTTTGAGATATCAGAGAGTAACAAACGTATTGTGGCATATGTTTGGGAAAATGATTGTCTGCACAATTCTAATATTTGTAGGAATAGACATATCAAACTGTTCACATTGTTTTTCAAATAATTTTCAATGAGATTTCAACTTAGATTTTAAATCCATGTAGAATCCATTGGTGACACTTTAAAGTTGGACTATGGTTTTATTTTTCCTTTTGCCTGATCTTGATTGCATGTGGATGTTTTGGATGCATTAAGTGTTTTTTGTCTTTCTCAGTTAAAAATCTAGTTGAACTGGAACAGATCAGAGAATAAGTTTCCTTTGTTATATATACTGGCCTCAAAATTTTTGCCATGCCAGACATTTGCAAATAAAAATGTCTGCACATGTGCAAAACCTTAAAAAATGAAAAAAATATATAATTTTTTTCAATGAAAATTGTTCTGCACATGCACAGAACCGAAAAACAAGATGGTGGCCCCATAGGAAAACTGGTTTGGGGGTGTTGGAGGCCTGGGTCACTGCTGGTTCCAGCGACCGAGGCCGCCATGTTACTACCGGTTTGGCCAAACCAGTCCGAACTGGTAGGAGCCCACCTCTGCTGGCAAGACTTTGGATGATATGTAGACAAGAATTTCTTGTTACGTATCATAGGTCCAAAATGTTGATAATTGTTTTTTTTCCTTGTAAACTGCATGATGATAATAAGATTTATTTCCATAGAGCAGTGATGGCTAACCTTTTTGGCGGCAAGTGTGAAAGCACATGCGTGTGTGCGCAAAAGCACTTGTACGCACACACACACACCCATAATGTAATGTGTGCACCACCTGCATGCTCCCATGTGCACGTGTGACCCCCCCACATGCATCCCACACCCACACATGAACACATGATCTCCCTCCATGCACCCATCCCCCACGCATATATACATGTCACCTTCATGCGCCCCGTCCCCTGTATGCCACAGGTTCACCATCACGGCCATAGACTATAAATTTCAGATAAGAATTTCATGAAGTATAACTTTAAACTATGAATATATAATGCATAGTTGGATAAAGTTTTATTATTGTTTTTGTTTAAACATGACAATCTGGAAGTGTTGCAAACGTAGTGGTATTCAATAAGTTGTTCATTCCAGAATTTTTAGATAATAAGCAAAATCTTTTATATACTATTGTTCAGTACCTAATAATTTTAAAGATATGATAGATTTGATTATTTATAATCTATATTTTCTTCAATTCAGATATAATTATAGTTCTTTCATACCTAAAATAGCAGGTCTTAATAGAAGAATCGATGTAATAGTTATATGATCGGTGTAATTACCATTCTTACTTTTGTTAACATAGAGCCAAAGTAGTGCATGCAAGGTGAAGTGAGGAACCAGCACTTCCAACTTTGCTGTACACAGATCAGCTTCATTCATGCCTTCCATCATTCTAGAAAGGGCATTGTGGCCCAAACAAGCAATCTCTTGCAGGTTTTCCAATGGTAGATGTTTGCTACACCATATAGTTAGCCAGCACGAAGTTACCAAGTCACAGACCTTCAGTTCCAAATCTATCAGGAGATGCAAGTGTGACACATACTTCCAGTTAGAACAGGGAGTGGGATAGGGCTTTGAGGAGAAAACTTACTACTGAAAAAGATAATCTGGAGGGCTGTGAAGACCTGGCTTTTAGCATTGGATTAAGATGGGAGTTGAACTATTAAGATGTTCTAGTGCTGGAAGGAAAGGGTATTTTTAATTTTGACTTTGTTTGATGGATTTTGTGATCTGCCTAGAGTCACTGTATGAGTTAAATGGCCATATAAGTCATATAAATACATACATACATACATGTAAATAAACCTGATAGGCAGAATTGGATTCATGGTTAGAAATTGTCTATTTCTTATATAATAGACACCAAGAAGGGTAACCTTCTGGATGTAATCTCCCTTACTAATCCAAGACCATCTATTTTACAAAATTCTTTTCAAGAATGAGTATTGGTACATGCTAATTTAAATTCTTTGGAAGAGAAACCTATCCAAAGGTAAACATTCATTTTTATTCTGATATCAATGTATTTGTTTCCTTTGGTTAAAATGAGAAGCAAGACATTAAGAGCAGCTTTGGGACTCGTTGGGCACTGGGTACAAATGAAAATTAGCAGTGAAAAACTTTGTCTTGTTGAACTTCATGCAGTATGTAGGAAACATCATGTGATTAAATACACATAATAATTAAAAGTTAGTTTCATGTTTCCCAAGAATACTATGTGATACAGTCATTCTGAAATTATACTTGTGTTTAGTTTGAAGGGGTCTATCATAATCACTTTTTCAGCAAAACATTTAAAAAATGGTTGTCCATGCACTTTTCCTGGCAAATTTTTTGAATTGGTTTGTCATTGCTTCTGCTTCCTAAGGTTAAGATAAAAACTGACCCAAGGTCACCCAGATGACTAATGAAAGTAGAACTTACAGCCCAGTTTTAGACTGAACCACTATATCAAACTGGCTCAAATTAGTCCTTTCTGATGAGGAAGTTCTCAAGATTCATGTGTTGTTCATGAACAGAGGTGGGTTGCCACCGGTTTGGCCCGGATTGGCCAAACCAGTAGTAACAGCAGAGGAGGCTCTGCCCACCTGCCCATACGCACATGTGCAGAAGCATTGTGCGCATGTGTGAGCAACTAAGACCTGGCTGTTCCGGCAGGCCTGGGGCTGTTGAATTATCCAGCCCCACTTTAAGTTATGAATGTTGCTGTAATTTTTAATTGTTGTATTGTTTTATATATTCCCCCTCCCTTTTTTATTGTAAGCTGCCTGGAGTCTTCTGAGAGTGGGCGGCATACAAAACTAATAAATAATAATAATAACTTATAATGCAGTAGTTTTACATGTTCTTATGTTAGCAGTGTCTCTCACTACCTGGAACATAACAGATAGTCGGTTCATTCTTGTAAATGTGCTCAACAATTGAGCCTGTTACCACAATGCCATTCAATTCTTATCTGCATTTATTTTACCATTATGAACAACTATAACACATTGTCTTTGTGATAGCCAGATGTGAATTATTGTTGAATGAAAGACTGAATATCTGCTGCTGATTGCCATTTCAAATTGCTTGATTTAGTGACTATAGAGATTTTGTCATGTTTCAATATACATGAATATAATTGGTTGCTGCATGATAGTTACTGTACACTGGGATTTTTAAAAGGTCTCTGTAAAGTTATTTTTATCAGTTTTCCTTGTATTCTCCTCCTTTGTCCATGATTTAAAATGCAAAATACATTTCTTGATCTTTGTAAATAGTGAGTTAGCATCCTGCATAAAAAGTATTAAAATGTGCACTTGAATAATTAGGTGCAGCATTGTAAAGCTCTTGGAAAAGCTTAACAAATAATCTGGATATTTGCTGCTTAAAAGATTGTAATGCATTTTGCCAAAGTGTACCCAGCTTCCTTAAATATCAGTAGAATTTGAATGCTTTAAAATAATTTGCATAAAGCTTGGGGTGCCTTTCAGAATATGTATTTCTTTTACACATACATTTTAAACAACTTTAGTCAGACTTCTGGAATACTTCCCCTAATATGAATTTAAAAACAAACCTGGGCTTCTCCTTTACATTTAAACACCCTGCTTTTCTTAAGTCTCAAGGCAGAGATGAGAGTGATAACAGCATCCTGAGGATTCAGCGGCAAATGTCTGAAATTGATAGACTGGGCTATGAATTAAGTTTTACTGAATGAATCTGATTCCTCATAAACTCCATTTCATAGGAAAGAAACAATTACCCTTCTTCAGCCACACAAACATCTTATAATGTGGTAATGTGTCACATGCTTTCTATTTTTTGTATCTACATCAACATATCTCTGCAAAGAAAGAAAAAAAAAACTTAAATATTTTCCTAAGTGACAAATGCTAAGGAGATGCTTTTTTTTCCAGTTTCTCGGATCAGGCAATATTGTTGTGTGTGTGGGACTTCTGGGAAAGAAATGGTGGACGAAAGATGGTTCTGTGAAAAGTAGATCACCTCTTTGAAATTCCTCTTCGGTCAAGGGCAGAATTTGAGAGCACCCACACGTGCTCCATACAGTTACTCCTTTTACAGAGACTGCAAAAAAGTGGTTTGTTTGGGTATAAATTTTTGGGAGATGTGGGAATAGCCACTTTGCTTAAATCTTGGTTGGTGGCTTTTAAAGGGACACTAAATCCACATATTTCTTTTTGTAATAATTTTAGGAAATTGCTAGTTAACTGCATTTCAGCTGTTAGAAACCTTTGAATTAATAAGTATGACAGCACCAAGTGAATTTCCTTCAATCCATAACAAATGAAGGTTTAATTATGAATTTAAGATATTAAAATGTTTGTTTAAAATAAACAGCGAAAGATTAAAAGTTTGATCTTAGAAAGCTGGTAATGGGCTAACAATCCAGATAAATACGAAATAAGATTTTGGAATTAATTATAAAAAATATTTTCCATGGAAAATGTTTTTGTTTTGATTGTTTAGAAAAACAGAAATAAGATTTAAAAAGGACATTAAAGTGAACTAAAGATTACAATGAAAGAAGAAAATTTAAATTTGACTTACAATTATGGAATGAAGAAAATATTTTAACATTGGATTTATTAAAGGCATTTTTGAACAATTGACCCAGAAGTTAATTTTAATAGTGTCTTTCTCTATAGATGTATCTTAAGAACGGTATGGTGTGGAATACGAGCAAGCTCTACCTGACAAGATTAGACTAAATTCGGATTATATGATGGAATATTGCGAGAATATGGATTCTCAGAAGGGAGGGAAGTCCAGGGAGTAAGAGGCAACTCAGCCCAGATATTATGTGTGAGAGAAAGAAGTTGAAGAGAACCCCTCACTTATAGTTCACTGAGTGATGCTGAGAGTCCTGAGTCTGGCAAGATTTTGTTTATAGGTGTGGAACAATAAACAGCTCCACTTGGAAAAATCACCACCTGTCATTCTTGCTTTTGGATCTGTCAGTTTATCTAATGAAGGTTAAAACAGATAAAGGTAATCCTTGATTTATGACCACAATTTAGGCCAAAATTTATGTTGCTAAGTGAGACATTCGTTAAGTGAGTTCTGACCTATTTTACAATTTTTTTTACCAGAGTTAAGTGAATCACTGTAGTTGTTAAGTTAGTAACACAGTTGTTACATGAATCTGACTTCCCTGTTGACTTTGCTTTTCAGAAGGTTGCAATAGTTGATCACATGACACTGGACTACTGCAACTGTCATAAATATGAGTCAGTTGCCAAGCATCCAAATTTTGATCACATGATCTTGGGGTGCCACAACAGTCATAAGTGTGAAAAATAAAGTCACTTTTTTCAGTGCTGTTCTTTAGTGCTTCACTAAAGAATAGTTGTAAGTTGGGGGTTATCTGTATATTTTCTTTTTTTTCATTCTTTTCTATTTCTCTTTCTATTTTTCTCTTTCTTTTCTGTACTTTTTATTCTATTTGTTTTTCTATTTTTTCCAGTATTAGCTTATTATTACTATAACTTTAATCTTTACAAAAATTACTACACACACACACACACACACACACACACACACACACACACACACACACACACGGAATACTGTGAAAAGGCAATGGAGAGAAAGTAATACCCTTTTGCTGGATCTCCTGAGATTGTTTATTTGTTACTATGTTCAGTGTTTTAATGATGATTCAATATACTGGCATATGCCACAATTGTTATTGTGTTTCCATGGGATTTCTGCAAGCCTTGCTAATATCTCTAGCCTTATTTATATAACTGGGTTTTGTTTATCAGATTATACTGGGCATCAAAGTCCACTTTTTACACTATAAAATAATGTCTAGGCTATTGACATTATGCATCATTTGATTTTTGGAACTTTTATTTAAAAAAATATTCTTGAAGGAATCTTTAGGGCTATGTGGTTGTCTAGCTTTTACTTTTACATAGTGGACAATCACTTAAATATGACACAGCAGTGTGTTACACCTTCCAAAAAAGCCAACACACTCATAGGCTGCATTAGTGAATTAACAGAGGTATAGAATCAAGACCATGCAAAGTGTTAATACCATTTTATAATACCTTGGTAAAACCACATTGCATCCAGAGTTTATTGCATGCGGTTTTGGTCATCACAATATAAAAAAGATGTTGAGACTCTAGAAATACTGCTGAAAAGAGCAACAAAAATTATTAGGGGATTGGCTAAAAATATGAAAAATGGTTGCAGGAATTGAATATATCTAGTTTAATGAAAAAGAAGGACTAGGGCAGAGGTGGCATTGACCAGTTCTGGAGAACCGGTAGTGGAAATTTTGAGTAGTTCAGAGAACTTGTAAATACTACCTCTGACTGGCCCCACCCGCATCTATTCTCTACCTCCTGAGTCCCAGCTGATCGGAAAAAAATGGGGATTTGCAGTAACCTTCCGCTGGAGTGGGGTGGGAATGGAGATTTTACAGTATTCTGCCAGGCCCACTAAGCCATGCCCACTAAGCCATGCCCACAAAACCAGTAATGATTTTTTTAAATCCCACCACTGGACTAGGGGTGACATAAGTGCAATATTTCAATAACTAAGGGACAGAAAGAAGAGGAGGTCCACCTAGATTCTCCAAAGCACCTGTAGGCAAGACAAGAAGCAATGGATGGAAATTAATCAAGGAGAGAAGCAACCTTGAACTAAGGAGAAATTTCCTTACAGTTAGAACAATTGATCAGTGGAACAATTTGCCTCCAGAAGTTACAAGTGCTCAAATGGAGGTTTTTAAGAAGAGATTGGACAACCATTTGTCTGACATGGTATAGGGTTTCCTACTTGAGCAGGGGATTGGACTAGAAGTCCTCCAAGGTCCCTTCAGAGTCCCAACTCTGTTATTCTGTTAAACCTGCCGTTCTGGTAGTCAGGAATAAGCTTGATGCCCCTCCCCAATTGCTGGAACGATGTGGGCCAGCCCCTTACATTTTCCAGGACAGCCCCATGAGCTGGATCCAACCATATCGTGGGCCAAATCTGGCCCACAGGCCTTGTGTTTGACAGCCCTGTGCTAGTCAAATGTTATAAAAATATAGCGTCCTAACTGAAACAGCAGAACGAATCTGGTTACCACCTGTGAGAAAACTGGTCTGTACCCTGTTGCATATCGCATTGGATCTCCAGCTTGTCTAGTAATAGAAAGCTCCATTAGGCACACACAATTAGCTGGAAAGCTGTGGCAAATTTGCATATTGTTAATTATGCATAATTAATGCAATTTGCATAACATTTATAAAGACCCTGAATTCGGGTCACAGCTGGTAACATGTTGCACTTTTTCTGAGGTGACATTTGAGCTATTGAGAGACTGGCTGCAACAGATTTTTAGATGTCTCCTTTTTGAGATTATTGTCAATGAACATATATTCTGTAACATTTATTTTAATAGGGTTCAGCAATTAATTATTTTTTTACAAATGTACCTTTAAGTGGATTTTAATCTTCTGCAGCATACTTGGTTAATGTTGGTTATTTGGACACTTTACAGTCTGGCTTTGATAAGGAAACAACTTTGGTTCCTTAGGAGTGATTTTTCTTATATTGGGAGCGAGGTGGTATCTGTTTGACTTCAGATTTAGTTAGTATCTAATTGGTGACCTGATGAGTAATGTGGATACATTATTTGATGATGATTCCAATCCTGTTTGGCTAAATATTGTTGGGAATTGTGGGTAGAGAATTACTTCTCAATCTTATGGGTATTAGTATATGGATCACATATGGCTGACAGTTCTTCTACATGCACACTCATAAATAATATGGGCCCTCAAGTTCATATACATCACACATATCTGGCCACAGTCAAGGCTTTTAACATTTCACAGAAATAAGTTTTAAAGAGCAGCTCTAATTTTGTTCCCATTTCTTGTTTATGATCCAGCAATTGTAAAATTGTATTTTTCATCATAGAAAGAAAATATTATACCAAAGGAAATTTACTAAGTAAATAATACTAAGTATTAAGCCTCTTTACTATTGACAATAAGGATATATCAGTTATCTAAATTAAACTGCAAATTAAGCTCATTAGGAAATGTTTCATGATAAGGTAATAGTGTTTTCATGCTATTATCCTAATGTCAGGGTTAGATTGTGGACAAAAGTGACTTCTATTTTCTAGTCAGGCATTAAATTCCAGAACAATGCCTTACAGTTAATGGATTTAGAACTTAAATAACATTTAAACAAAATAAAATCTTGCTGAATTGGAAGAGCCCTAAAACTATTTATACCACAGGCAATATTTAATTAATATTCATCAGTATTCTACAATTGCTAGGAACAGTGAAGCTTTAAGATGCATCATTGAACAGTGTAAGGAAATCTTTGATTCTTGTTGAATCAAAATATGTTTTATATGCTGATTTGTTTGTGCACAAGTTGTACATGAAGTGCCATCATATTAATAAATACTTTTTAAATGTCCGGTGGGGTTATGTTTACATGAGAATGCAGAGCATCCAAGCCTTAGGTTTTTAAATTGATAAGATTTAAATTCACTTAATTGTATTGGAAGGTAAGCAGGCTTTTAATTTTTGATTGATTAAGTGCCATCAAGTTTTTTTGACTCGTAGTAACCAGATAGATTTTCTTTATGATAGCTGTATCTGATTTAATTCATCAGCAGTTCTGACAGGACCCACATAAGCTCTTTTAACTGAGTTAATCAATATTGCTGTTGACTGTCCTCTTCTCTTTCCTTCAATTGTTCTAGGTTTTTTCTAGAGAGCTGCCTCTTTGCCAAATGTATCTAATTATGTCACATAACATCATAAATTATTGTGTACATTCATATCATCAGTGAACCTGGTTTTTATAGCAAGAAGTGCTGAATTTTTTTAAAAAATTAATAGAATTAAGTTTTATATTTATATGCTTTAGAATGTAATACAATTCTGCCTGATATACGTATTTTCTACCTTTTAAATATGGTAAAATTTACTATCACTAAACAAGTTAAGGAGCAAAATCCGAATACAATGCATTAAATATAGTGTGATTTTTCTGCAGATACTGTTTAGAATGTAGTCATGGGAAGAATATTAAAAAGCTATCAAACCCACTGTGATCCTTACCTAGAATACTTTGCAGAATATAAATTTGAAACCTGTGTCGAAATCAGCTGAGGTATGGTGTGTGTGTGTGTGTGTATACACATTATTTCTAATTCTCTCAATGCAACTCAGGCAATTTCCCCCTCTGTAATCTATTACACACTTTTCAAGATACTGAAATATGTGCCGGAGTCCAGGTTTGCAGGTTCTATAGGTATTATAGTAATATAACTCATTATAGATTCCACAAATATATGTAGATCTTGTAAATGCATGTGGGAACGATGATAGTATGTGCAAGTTGCATCAACCTGGCAGCCATATAACATTATCACAGCACCACTTTTTAAAAATGCTTTTCTGAAAAAAAAAATCCTAACTGCAAAATTTAAATCCCATTATGATTTATGACTTTTATAAATAGGTGAAAAGATGCTTGGTGAAGTTTCCACCTGAAAAGTTAATTTAGATTGAATCATTCTTGTGTGGTGGTTGCAGGAAGTACACCCGGGTACAGGCATACAGGTGCCTGCTGGGAGCACCGGGTACCATTCCGGTAAGGTGCTCCGGGGGGCCCACCCGCCCGCCCATCCTCCTTACCTGTATTTGAGCTCTTCTGCGCTTCTGCACATACACCGCCTGCATGAGGCTCTGCTGAGCAGCTGGTGCATCGTGGAGGCTTGCGGAGGTATCGCAAGAGGTAAGGACGCATGTGCATGCTGCACACGTTCATGTGCTGGATGCCGGGCCCCGTTGCACTGTGTACCAGGATCCAGAACCCACCACTGTTACATACATACACACAAACTTCAATACAGTGAATATTTGCAAGTTACTTAGTTCACATACCATAATAACAGACAACCTTGAAAAGTAACTGTCAAACAACATTAGAGCAACAGTAGATAAGAAATTTACATAGAAAATATGAGTATTTTAACATTCAGGTTTTTTCAGGCCCATGTCTGCACAATAAAGGTAATTGCTTCAAAAAAAGACAATGGGCGCATTTCCATTTGTGAGGATATTTAGGATATTGCAATCTGTAAAATATAAAGAACATGATTTTCTATCTTAAAGACAAAGGAGAAAAGGCGCTCAAGGCCTGGTGGCTGCATTCATGCAGTGCTTTTGGCTATAATATGTAAACAGATTGCCATTACTATGGTACTTCTGGGATATTCTTTTGATTTCCTATTTTGAATCAAACCTGGAATTTCCAGGTGGTCCAGAAACCAGGACTGGCTTTGCTTAACTTCTGAGATTGGCTAGCTATGCATAACATGCCATCATGAATATTAACTGCTGCTTATTTCTAACTTTGATCAAGGAATCCGCAGTACATTCTGTACATGTTTGAGGGCAGAGTGGTTTTTTGTTTGAATGCTGCACTTTTTACAGCTGCAATAATTCTTCCAGCAGAATCACTATTTTAAGTCCAAATTGCTGGAACACTTGAAGTTCATGCTCTGGGATCACTGTAATTTTGGCCTCCCTAAGTTTGATTCTGCTACGAAAAATACCAGGTTTCATAATAGTTAAAGTTACTGGAAGCTGCATCCCCTTCATTTCAGATTGAAGTCATTCATCTACGCTATGAAAGTATTTTATGTAATTATTTTTTCTGTTAAGGTAATGATTTAATAGCTGAACAGCTGTAAGGCTGTAATACAGAAATGATGATGCAATAAGAATGAGTCAGCAGGGTTATTTAATTTATCACTTTAAGAGACTGTGTGTATACACACACACACACACACACACACACACACACACACACACACACACACACACACACACACACACATATATATATATATATATATATATATATATATATATATATATATATATATATAAGGACCTGTTAAGCCGTTCTCTCTCTGTGTGTGTGTGCTTCTGTGCTGTAGCTGATGATTGATTGCCTGACTTTGCCCAGTACGTGTATGTATATATTCCTTGTAGATAAACCACTATTTGAAAGACACACCTGTTTACTGTATTTTACTCTTGGATTTTTCAAAATAGTCCCATTGTGTGCACTATGACATACTCAATAATTTTTTTTGAAATCAGAGGAATAGGAGATTAATAAATACACAGGTCTAACCTGTAACAATATCTGGGGTTGGAAGTAATCAAAATAATCAGGATTGTTTTCAGAAGCAATCAATTACTATGTCAACTTGCTCAAGAATGGTAAAGTAGGCAGTGAGAATACTTGTAGAAACTCATGGAATCCAAACTTCATTTTTTTAAGAAAAAGGCTTTCTTTAAAATAGTTATCCCTGATTTATTGGGAGAGAGACAGGATACAATAATAATAAAATAACTAGCCAATAGAAATACAGTGAAGGTCTCACATCTTAAATATGTAAAAAACTATAAAGTATCCATAGCTATATTTAAATGCTACCTTCCACTTTTAAAGTAATGATGCTCAACCAATAACCAATAACTCAACCAAGAACCAATAACTGCCTCCTTTCCAGATCTTACAGTAACATGGCCTTTAACCACTGAAAATATCTCTTCAGAGTAACATGAAGGTATTTTCAAACAAATATGCCAGAAATAAATATATTCCCTGCCCAGTCCTGAAGCTACTTAATTCGTATTTATTCTTCCCATGTATTCCTTTTTTCTTTGTAAATTGACTCAATAATTTAATAATTTTGGTTTTTTCCCCCCTGTGTCTACATCTTATTATGTTCAATATGAAAAATAGAAATGGACTCTTTGACTGGTGGATGTGGCTTGGCTATGAAAGGTATCAATGGACCTTTTCTCTAAAGTAAAAGTATCAAAATAACATTATTACCAGCAGTGTAAAATACCAAAATGATAAACAATTCTCTGTCTGTAAGAAAAGAACACATAACTCTCTGATTACATGCCATTGATATGATGTTGACTCATAGCAACCATATAGCTAGATTGTTCCAGAATGATCTGTCTTCAGCTTTGCCTTTCATTTCTTCCAACAGTGAATACATCACTGCTATAACTGAATCCGTCCTTCTCATTGCTGCTTATCCTTTCCTTCTCTTTCCTTTCTACTTACCTCAACTTACTTCTCAAGGAAGGTCTGTCTTCACATAACATACTGAAAATACGATTATTTTCAGCCATGACGTAATGGCTACATGTCTGGGTTTACTCGCTGAGTTGGTTGGTTGAATAAATCATAAAGGGACTAGTTTGTTACCCAAACCCAAACAAACTACATACATTATGGTTTATTATTGAATCAGACCATACTGATTCTGGTCTGCATATTGGCACATTTTTTTAAAAAAAATAGGGGTGCGTTCAAATGTGTGATCTTGAACTACAAAGACATTCCCTCATTCAAATTTCATCTTTCATGTGAATATCCATGTAATTTGTTTTTTAGCAGTATGAATTTGATTTATGTATTTTTGTATGCATTTAGATAATTTCTAAATCAATTATTTAGCTTTTCCCAAGAGTTTTAAAATGAGGTAGTCTGTTTGTTTCATTACAGTTATAATATAAACAGTATGTGCATCTGTGCATGTGTGATTTCATGGGTGTATAGTATCAATCATTTAGTTATTTCATTTTGCTAATAATGTTGTCTTTTCAATTTTAACCAGCCATTCCTGGCCAAATTATTGCCAGGAAATATCTTTTGGAAAAAAGAACTGTCTACCAGTATTGAGTTGATTTTCACTGGTGCAACAATGGCAATCATTTAGTGGTGTTCTAATGGCAGATTTTAATCCCACCCCCCATGTTAGACAGTAAGAAAAGTGACAGGAACCGTGACACAAATAATTTTTACTGTCTTTCAAACAATTCAGGCCTATTAACAGTTCTGTCATTAACAATATCTCTGAAATGAAATTATCAATAACTTTTTCCAGTTACCAAGAACTTAACCACAAAATTAGTAAACAATTGTTCTTAATGGTTCAAGTTTGCTTGTAATGTTAACACCTACTTCGGATATACTGTGTGAGAGATAACAACAGTAAATTTTAGTCACACTGAATCACACAGATGTGTGTACAGATGTTAAGTGACAATCAGAGGTGGTATTTAGCAGGTTCTGACCAGTTCTGGAGAACCGGTAGCGGAAATTTTGAGTAGTTCAGAGAACTGGTAAATACCACTTCTGACTGCCCCCCCCCCAATCTATTCTCTGCCTCCCAAGTCCTAGCTGATTGAGAGGAAATGGGAATTTTGCAGTAACCTTCCCCTGGAATGGGGAGGGAGTAGAGATTTTACAGTATCCTTCCCCTGCCATGCCCACCAAGCCACGCGAAGCCATGCCCACCAAGTCACGCCCACAGAACCAGTAGCATTTTTTTTTAATCCCGCCACTAGTGACAATGTCATGTTCAGGCTTCCTGCCTGTTAGGTCAATGTGTTTGAAGCATAATAAGCGCAATTCATTTCTATATGGATTATAGTCTGAGACTTTAGGATTATACGCAGTCCCTGAAAATCTTGTGTGTGGAGCCCTCCAAAGGTTGCCACTGAATGGGACAGAAAAATGAGAGAAGAACAAAATGGTTAAATATAGAGAAAGTGGGCAGCTCTATTGCTTTTAAATGTATTTGTATTACATTTAAATTAATTTATATCAATACTGGATCTGACTATTTTGGGAAGTACATTTCTGAAAATGTATTCTGTTGATAAGGCTTATCATTGCCACTCAAATGTGAGTATCATCTTTTGTTCCTCAGTAGGTGTCCAGGATATAAGCTCTTTTCATAAAGTACATTAATGAAATTGGTGAGCTTCTTTATCACTCAGCTGCAGAAGTAGATTTAGATTCCAAGTAATTTCCTAATGCCCTGCCTAGATCTTCTAATGTCGCAGATGAGCAAAACAAACATTCTCCTCTAGAAGGATTTCCCCTGATCTCTATTTTCTGTACAACTGTGAAATGATTGTTTTGAAGAGGAACAGAAATTGAAGGACAAAAGGTATATCTATTAACACCTATGCAAAGTATTCTCATTCTGCATATATATTGAAACCCAGCATGCAATTCCAGCAGGTTATTACTGCATTTATTGGTATTTTTTGTTACCCTTTTTTTGGTATTTCATGTTTTCCCCCTTTAAACTTGTTTTTATATCACATTTCATTTTAAAGGAAGTTTCTCATAAAAGATTTCTTCATCTTCTATATTGCATGATTGCACCATTACCCTTTATGTTTTAGAGACCATTACAAAAGTACATTAGGAATTGTATTTCCTAGGTGGTATTTCTATTATAGGCTGCAGGAAAAGTCTTGGAAAGAGGTTTTGAGAATGACTCAGACAAACAGACTAGTAGCAGCTGCTCATCATAATAATTCTTACCCACCTTCTCCATCTGGGGGAAAAAAGTAATAAAAATCTGTTCCTCTGCTATCTATAATAATGTCCAGCATCCTATTCAAAGAAAAGGAACACTATACTGATAAAGTCAAATGATCTGTCAAATGGAACCCCAGAAATTGGAAATCCCAACATTTTTTTTCTCCATAAACATATAAAATACGGTTCCACCACAAAACCGCGGACGACAAAATCGCGGTCGACGAAAGCACGCATTTGACATCATCACAGTGCGACGAAAACATTGCGCTGTGATCGAAAAATGTAAAAATAAAGCGAAAACCTTACCCTAACCCCCCCAAACCTAATCCTAAATCTAACCCTAAACCTAACCGTTAACGTAACGCTAAACCTAACGCTAACCCTTAACCTAACGCTAAACGTAACCCTAACGCTCTAAACCTAACCCTAACCCTAACCCTAACCCTAACCCTAACCCTAAACCTAACCCTTACCTTTATGTGAATCGGCTTGCTTTAATTTAATTTTTATTTCAATTTTTAATTTTTTTCGTCGCGCTGTGATGACGTCAAATGCGCGCTTTCGTCGATCGCGCTTTTGTGGACCGCGGTTTTGACGGGTCACGATAAAATACTCCCACTTGAATTATTTCCCTGTTCAGTTTTATTTTTGAAAATAAATAGATTCCCTGAGGACATTAATCATTTTGGCAAAATATTTTCCAATTGTATCATAGTATAATATACAATAGTATTAAAGAGTCCAGACTCACTGGGTGTCATGTGGCATAAATGCTTAATAAATTACTATGGTTGGCTGCATAGTTGCCAGATGTTTAAGCTGGATTAGCAGTTTTCTCCATTTATCAAGTTCTTTCCAAAAACCTGAGATAGGCAAATGTTGTTGTTTGATGGTGTTAAAGGCACTGTTGCAGGATGTAAGCTGTTCCAAGTAAAGCTGCCTTTTGCATCTGACTGATGGTGATTTGTCTATTTCTAGTTGCATGTCTTTGAATGTTGTGATATTCTCTGGAACATCTTCTTCTTTTCTGCAGTTTCAAAATATTGCAGCATCCAGTATCGCCACTTTTTATCTTCCTAATGACAATTGTTAATTGTGCTGTGTGATGTGGCAGGTGCTTGTTTATGTGAATTTTAAAGTTCTAGAGCACTTTACTTCATTTTCTAATACTTTAGTTATTTTGTGATTCCACCAGTTTTTGCTTGCAGGCAAATGGTATTTCTGGCAGAACTTCCAATAAACCATTATTGTTACTTTGTGAAGCCATTGTTTGTAGTCAGCCTATGTGATCTTCTTGCAGGAGCTAACTAGATGATACACTGTTTTTTAGCTTCTTTGCAGAGATGGCATTTGTTGTCTATTTCTGTCTTCTTAATTATCACTTTGTATGCATTTGTTGTTAAGGGATATAATACTTTGCCTTGCCATGTCTCATTTTTATTCTTCATTTGGACTTTCTTGTAAGCCTTCATTGCATACTACCTTCAGTTACAACGTATGTGTAATATATAGGTATTTAATGTATACTTCAGTTCTTGGGGCAGCAAAAAAGTAAGATTTCCCATAGAACAGAATGTAGCAATAAAAGTCTAATCAATAACTTTAAAATGCTTCTTTCCAATCAATATTCTGCTCTGTCATAAGCAGGGTTTTCTTAACTTACATAGATTTATATTATCATGTATTTTTCATTTGAATCGTAGCAAGAGAGTTACAATAGATATTTGAATTAAACTGTCATTATTATAAAGTAGACAAAGTTCAGACAGTGTTAGCCACTATAACGTGAATAAATTTATAATAAAATACTGCATAATTTATTAAAGCAAATGTATTTTAAATATTCACAGGAGCTTCATTAAATAGATTTGTCTGAATGTTGGTAAAACTAAATTTCATTTGAATTTATAGAATACCCATTTAACGGGTAATTATTTTTCATTTCTCACTGTACAGTTGTGAAGATTAGCCTTTACTATTAGTCATTATCTCTTCCTCCTTCTTTTCCATGCTAAAACATATTGATCTTTTAATCAGTCCATGTAAAAATCCAGAAGTGAATGAGTAGCTCTATTCTAAGCAACAAAGTACTTAATGATATAAAATAACTATTGTTGCTATTGTTCTAACCATTCAGTTGTGTCCAAGTCTTGGTGACTTTATAGGCAAGAGCTGTCTATGCTACCCTGTCAAGCACAAACTCTTTCACTTGTTGAATATTCATCTTTGTATCAGTTTTGATGATATCAAACCAGCGTGTTCTTTGCTTTCTTTTTCTTGTACCCCTAACTATTCCTAGCATAATTGATTTCTCCAATGAATTTGCACTCATGATATGGTCAAAATTAATCAGACGTAGTCTTGTGATTTAGGCTTCTAATGATGTGTCTGGTTTTATATGATTCAGTAGCTCACTGTTGGTTGCTCTGGCTGTCCATGGTGTGTATGGGCAATAATTTACACCAGCACCACAGTTCAAAGGCACCTGTTCTTGTTCAATCAGCCATTCTTAGTGTCCAACTCTCACACCTATACATCATTATAGGGAAGATTATTGCTCTAACTAGCCTGTTTTTTTCATTTGCATCAATATCTCTGCTTTTCTAGATCCTATTCACGTTAACCATTGCAGTGCATCCTAAGGTTATTCTGTGTTTGATTTCAGGAGTAGACATGCCATCGTGAACAATTTTTGATCCAAGGAAGATATATTCTCAAAGTAACTCAATTTCCTCCTTGTTGATTTTAAACATTTTATGTCCATCTGCAGCTATTGTCATTGTTTTTCGTGATGTTAAGTCTCAGTTTTAATTTTTCACTTTCATCCTTGATTATCCAGATCATTTTTTCCAGGTCTTCTTTATTTTCAGCCAATAGTGTTATATCATCGACATACCTCAAATTATTTTTTTCCTCCCCAATCTTCACTCCAACATCAGGCAGTTCCAGATCTAATTTCTACATGATCACTTCAGCATACAGATTGAACAAAAATGGTGATAAAATACAACCCTGTCTAACTGCCTTACTGGTCTTGAACCAATCTGTGTTGCCATAGAGTGTTCTTACTCTCTGTTGCCTTCTAATTAGTGTACAGTGATCTGATAAGTCTGATCAGGTGGGTTGGGATACCAAGATTATGCAAAGTCGCCCATAGTTTTTTGTGTTCTATGCATTCAAATACTTTTCTGTAATTGATAAAACACATACTGTCTACAGATCCTTTTGATATTTATGTGGCTTTTCCATAATCCATCTAATATTGACAATGTGATCTGAAGTCCTGTGCCAGCTTGTACATTAGTAACTCTTGACTGATGACATTCTACAGCCTCTTTTTAATAATTGGTCAACCTATTCTCTAAAGCATCTGCAGGACAAGAAGCAATGGATGGAAACTAATCAAGGAGGAAAGCAACCTAGAACTAAAGAGAATTTTCCTGACAGAACAAATATTATACAGAACCTTGCTTGCATGAGAAATCTAAAATACACATAAAATTCTGAATTAGCAAATTAATACAAGCAAGAGATAAGTCAAAGGCGCTTATGAGTTGTATCTAGCTAAATCATGAATCCTGTTTTCTCCACCATATCTTACCACAATATGCATTATGTTGGAGAAAACATTAAACTACTCCTGAGCCTTTGATTTCACAAATGATGTACCGTGATGATAAAAGTCTAATGTGTCAGTAAGAGATCTCGGCAATTCAAGCTGTTGATGTTGAAAAAAAATCTATATCAGCACAATCTCATTTTGCTCCTTGTAGAGCACCTGACAATTAGGCTGGTTCACTAACCTAGGCAATAATACTCTTTTTCCCTAGAGGCTTTCTGAATGGCAATGTCAAAACCCCCACTACTGATGGGAGAAAGGGGGGGGGGAGAATTAAGACCTATAGAATTTGATTCCATGAATTAATGAAAGAATCTTTAAAACTCAGAGCAGACCAGGTTGCCAATTAATTGTCTTAAATATATGAATACTGAAAATTAGCATATTTTGAATATTGATATTGATTAGAGATAATTGAATGATATGAATGGTTGAATGGAACTGTAGAAGGGTGGGAAGATTAAGGATAAGACTAAAAAAAGAAGTAAAACAAGGTATTGACTCCATCTGACGCCCTACAGACTGCTAAACAAAGGCTCACATGGTTGGTTACCAAGCTAAGAAGAAGCAGAAGTCAAGAAGCATTTGCTCTATTCTCCAAAGAATCATCCAAGGTGTCCTCCCAATTGGAGTGCAACAACACCTTAATAACAGATCCATGACCAGCAGAAACTGAATAGTACTGGATGTATATATGTGAGAAAGAAGAATTTCATATATTTCATGTTAGTTTCTTTAGCCAGTAGGTATGAATTCTGTCCAAGCTAAGTGCTATCCACCTCTTCATGTCCTTGACCTATTGTTGTATGTCTGCTATTGTGATGCAAATGAGATGAGGCAGGGGGTGGAGCTGCCTTATGTGGCCCACACCAGCTTAGCTCAGGATGCTCCGCAGCCAGGGTGGCCTGCAGCCAGGGTATCCATGTCCCAACACCTGCACTGCTTTGTGGCCACAGCACAGGCGCATCACTTGGCCTCCTCCATTGTGGCTGTGAACAAGCAGAAGAAATGGGCTAGTGGCCACGTGGGAGTCTTGCTGGACATGTTGTTGGAACTGTTGCCATGAGGCAAGGTAGTTATTGGGATGTGAATGACCTGGCTGTGGGGCCTGAGATAAGCCAGTGTGGGGTGTGCTCCATCCCAGTCACACCTCGTGGCCATGGCACATTGCTCGACCTCCTGCTGTGCCAGTGCCGGAAGAAGAAGTGGGCCAGCAGCCACATGGGTTCCTGAGGTACATGGCTGCCACTATGATGGAGTTGTCAGGGCCTGGCTGCAGGGGCCATGAGGTAAGCCAGTGTGCACAGTTCCACCCCCCTCACTTTACCTCATTTCATGTTGGTGGCACTGCGAACAACCAGATGGAATGGGCAAGGAGCTGGCTGCCTAGGTGCTTAAGTAGAGCTTATTTTGTGGGGGTCGTGTAGGACTCATATTGGGCACACAGAGAAAACTAGGGTTTTTGGAATAGGTCTTATTTTCAGTGAAACATGATAGTTTTACATTCCAAATCCATGCATCTTGCTTAGAAATAAAACATACCATGTTTACTTGTGAAGGTCGGCACAAGAGAGCCAATTTGGTGTAGTTTAAGTCATCATACTAGAAATCAGGAAACTGTGAGTAAGTCCTGGCTTACCATGAAGCCAGCTGGATGACCTTAGGCCAGTCCCTTTTGCAACTCCATTTTATGTCCTCTTTTTTTATTCTCAGATCTTCACCACTGAATAGGAATATTGGCGTCTTTTATTTTCTTCTTCTCCCTCATAGAATGATTTATAGTTTAGTTTTAAATATTAAGTAATTCTTCCACTGTGGGATTAATAGGTTTGTGTGTGTGCACCATTGGAGTATTATTTTGTACAGTTACTATAATTTGGTAATTAGTCTGAAGTTACTGATCTGCTAATGCTAGTCAGAATCCCAGTATAATGTTTTTATGATGAGTAAGCTTCTGTTTTTCCTTAGTATTGCTGCAGTCAATATACTGTAAACTTGTTTTATTTATAACATTCACACCTGCAGTGAAAATCTTTTCCCTCAATCAGAAATAGCTTATTTAAACATATTCTTATATGCCATTCCAATGCTTGAAGTAGATAAACAATTCCAGATTATATTTCATAATTTATTAAATTAGGAACTATGTATAACATGTCCTTCAGCAAAACTGAATCCTAGCATATTTCATACCGAAAGTTATCCCATTATAATGTCTCACTGTTTTATAATTATTTACATCTGATGTCTTTTTGACTCTGTTTTGACATGAACTATTTCAAAAGTCTTGTCTCATAATATTTCAGTGCTATTCTTTAATTTGGAGATAACCAGGGGTGGAAGCTTTTGGGATCCAATGAGTGCTATTTTGTCAATTCTTGGTTTACAGTGTTTTTTAAAAAAAGCTTTATATTCAGTAAATGCAAATGATCATATTTTTCTGTTTTAGTAAAATACCTTTAGAATACCTTCATGTATTAATTTAGCACAAAATACATTAATTGCATATGGAAAGGACAAGTTTATGGCCCAACTCTGGAGATGAGATTTCCCTTTATTAGATGCATATTTGTGCAATCATTACTGTAAGCTTGGATGCAGAGATAAGAACACTGACAGCAAGCCTTGGTATTTAAAATAGATACTGGAGGTTATTGGTAGCTAACATCTTGAGAATTGTCATAGCATAATGCTTGCCTGTGCTATATATGGCTCATGGCTAAAGATTGTTAAAACAGTTCTGAAATCTGTGCTGTTTTTTTTTTCATGACTTCCTTTGATAGCTCTGACTGCAAGCTCAGCATTCATATTTGCTTTCTACAGTAAAAGTGCTAGTAGAAGAAAAATTGCTTTAAGTTTGGTATGTTTGAACATGTTTAACAGAAAGCATTCTCAATATTAGAATATAATAGGTTAGAAATCATATCTTATTTAAATCCTACATACAATCAATGTTGGATGATGAGGAAAGAAAATGTACAATGAAATTCTAGCACTGAAAATTTAAGATTCCTCTAAGCAATCTAAAATCCATATTTCCTGGTCTTTGTACAATATGCTAAACTGTGTGCCCTATTAAATTTTAAAGGCATTCATATGGACTTCCTGAAACCAAAACCAAAACAAAGCAATCTCCAAAGTATTTCCCCTTTATTAATAACATTGCTTTCTCTGAGTGAAAATAAGGAACATATTACAAACAAAAGAATCTACTTCTGACCACGAAGACCTCCCTAGCTAATAATGCCAATTACTATTTTAAATAGTGATACACGTCAATGGTGGGATTCAAAATCTTTTGCTACTGGTTTGGTGGGCATGGCTAGGTGGGAGGGAATGTGACTGAGTGGGTGTGGCCAACTTGACATTACTCACATCCATGCCCAATCAGTCACAAGACACTCCCCCCACCAAGCCTGCCCACAGGAAAAGGTAGGAATTTTTTTGGGATTTCTTCCTCTCTACCACCACTCTCCCTTTGCCAGTTGCCCCCATTTCCCTCCTAAACCCAGGCCCTAGCCCCACTTCCTCCTCCTCCACCACCTCTTTGGTTGCTTACCTTCCGTGGTGGCTGGTTCAGTCCGGAAGGCAAGGTGACCAGAGTTTTCGGCAGCCTGCAGCCAGTTGCCACTGCTGGGAAGTGCAAGACAATAGGATCGCATGCACGAAGAAGATGGCGATGATGGCAGCCGCTTTTTCCACTAACCAGAGGATTTTTAGTGGACTGCGAGCAGTAGGCAAAGAAGTGGTGAAGTGAGTGGTGACTGGGTGGGTGGGGTAAGCAACCGACGACAGGGGAACCGGTTCAGGGGCGTGACCATCCAGCCATCACTACTGGTTCGCTGAACTGGGTAACATTTTTGGCAAACGAACCAGCTGAATATCACCTCTGATATATGTGTAGTTTCCAGAATAGCAACTTATGTGAATCATATACAGTGCATGAGCTGTCTGCTTATTTTATCTTTGTGATGATTGATCATTTTCAATATATCAGCAGAATAAGTAATTATAAAACATAAATAATTCAGTCAGCAATAAGAATACTGTTGCACTGTTCATTCATCTATTGTTCAACTACTTTTAGTTCCTTCTTTTTTCAAAGAAGCTATCACCTTTGGAGAAGCAGTGATGTTGGCAATTCCTAATAAAGCAAGTAGGATGATGAGCATCACCATTATTTAAGGAAGGCACATCTTAACATTGTATTCTTGTTCCTAAATAATGAGTGCTGTCATTCTCTACTACAGGAACAAGGATGAAGTCTCCATTATGTGAACATTAGTTAGAATAAAGTATCTTTAGGAAAATAAGTATAGTACATATTGAAGAAGTTCTGGTACTGAAAACAATATTTTTGGCTGTATTCATGCTATTTAACCAATGCCTCTGCATCATCTTTAAAATTCTCATATATTCAGAATAGCTGTGTTCTTGGTAAGATTTGGAATACTTTTGTTAACGGGTGAGAATCAATTACATTGTCCAACTCAATTAAACTAATCTGTCTGGAAATATTGGTTGATCTTCAAAACGCTCCATGTAAGAATCTATAATTGCAACTGAATAAAATCAATAAGAAAAGAATTAGCTTTTTAAAAATTCTTTAAATATTTTAAATATTTTTAAATATTAAATTTAAAAATTAAATATTTTTTTAAAAAAGAATGGTATTTTACTTTCACTTAGTAAAAGTGAGGGTATAAGAAGAATTACTAGGAAAGGGAGAGGGTTTGGTAGATTTAGCTTCCAAACAAGAGGTAATTTAGGACTTCTGGCTGACGTGGGGGTGGTATCGGACGTGAAGAGGGGGTCTCCATGCTCCCATGCCAACTTCTCCTTATTGGAGGGCTCTGAAAGGAGCTAAAGCCACCCTTTAGGGGTGGTGAAGAAAAGAGGGGCACCCTGTAGTTCAGGGAGAGCAGCAACTCTCCTGCTGGACTCAGGGCTTCTTCCTTCTCCCTTGACAAAGAGAAGAGGGAGCCATCATGGCTGCCACGAAGCTGGGATAGCTGAGGCAACAAAGAAATGTGCAGGACTGATGCAGATGAACAGTGATTGGATGCTGGACTATCTACTTGAAATTACTTATATAGTCGATTTTGTTCCCATAAACTACTAAATTTGGATTAATTACATCTATAATACTTGAAACAATGCTGAAACTTAAGCTGAGGTTGCCATCTACTGGTGAATTGAATATACCAGACCCCTGCAAATCTTTAAAAAGTCTTCGATGAGAGAAATAACATCCATCTGGAGGATTGTGGTGACACTTACTGTTTTATAACTAGTTACTCTATGATTACTGGAGATCCTATTATGAAAATAAGGGATACTTTTAAGTTAAGCAAAGTTATTTTTGACTTGCGGAAGCTTCCTGGACTATTTAAATGGAATTGATTAACAACCCTGAGATGTAAAGGACTATGATTACTGAACTTTCTGTGGAGTAACATTGGACTGGAATTTATTACTTTTGGACTTGAGTAAGGCAAGATGCTTCACCAGGGAAAAGGAGTGAGATTTGAAGAGAAATAGCATGGATGTTTCAAAGCATTAGGGTTACTGTTCTGACCCCCCTCCCCCCCCCGGACTGTGAATAAACCAAAACACAGGCTTGGCTGTTTGCCACTATTTAATTAATGAGATAACAAATCCTTTGGCTGAGGGCCCAGGTAACCCACGTTCAAGATAATCACTTGGCAGCAACCCAGAAAGTTCAAATGAAGTAACACAGATAATCCAAATGACACCGCTAGAATACAGACAGATTTCTTCAATATTAGTTCGAACAGTTGATTCCTGCAAATGTCCCCTCCCAACGCCTCACTTATAAACCCTCTTGGGAGGGGCCCATCCACAACTACCTGTGTGTAATTATCTTCTATGAGACTGCCTACAGAGTTGCTGCTTGCATTTCTCAGCCCGTCTCAATCGAGCATCAGGGACAAACTGCCTTTGATCTTCCCCACTGCTCCATGCCTCAGGCACCTCCTGGTGGCCAACCAGCCTCTCTGGTCCCAGCTCTGTGTCTGAACCCTGCACAGGATCCTCCACATCTTCCATGGCAGACTCATATGGTTCCTCACTATCTGAGTCCATCCGCAGCTCAACTGGATCCTATTGGACCACAACAGGTTACTATGGAAAAGAATCACAGAGAGATGAAGTACCTAATGCAAGGCATATATGGGAAAATAGAAAATATGCTACAACTGATGATGAACAAAGATCAAACAATCCAGGAAAGAGAGGAGATAGCAGAAAGAATTATATGAGAAGATAGAACGGACAAACTAGCAAACAAAACCAAAAGATGGGAAGGAGAAGATGATAAAGATAATAATGAACAATGAAATAAATGAAGGGAAAAACACTTTAAGAAATTTAAAACAGGAATCAGATAACTGGGAAGATACTTTTGAAAGGGAGATAAGGGTGTGGGTGGATATTCTGGAGACCTGGCAGCTTAGGAGGATAGAGATCAGTGGTGGGTTTCAATTTATTTTAATACAGGTTTGCTCGTGCATGCACGGGGCTTGTGCAATGCCTTGTGCATGCTCAAAAGCTTCTGCGCATGCACAGAAGCATCTAGGCAGGTGGGTGGAGCCTCCCACCCACCACCACTACTGGTTCGCCCAATCTGGGGCGAACTGGCAGAAACCAACGTCTGATAGAGATGGGAGAAATATTAAGTCTGAATGGTGAAGATACAGATGTTGATAGAGATAAAGATCCAAGACAGAAATATGTGAGGCAAACTAAAAAACGAATAAAAATTGAAGTCTTAAATCAGTTGAGAGACGATGGATAGAAAGAAATTATTATAGATATTTCTTCTTCTTTTTTCTAATATAATGATGGCCTCATTAAAAATTTATAGAGGAAGAAATAAGAATACACACCTTTATATAATAAGATTAGTAATAGTGACCTGATTTAGGGGGAATATTAGCAGATATAATTCCCCCCTCCTTTTAATATAATAGAATATAAATAACAATTTGATGGGAAAGACTAGAGGGTGAAAGATGATATTACCAGGTAGGATGATAACATCATTGGCATTAAAATGAAATATTGAAATATTGAATAATTACCTTAAAATTATGTATATCAATTCTAGAATTATATAAGTTTGATTAATATAACAATTATTACAATTATCATTATTGATGTTTGTATCAAAATGAATGATATTGATCATGTATTTATATTGATGTATATTTAAAAATAAAAAAATATTTAAAAATATGTAATTTAAACAGGGCTTTTGAGGAAGATATTGAGGCTTCTTTAATCCTTTAGTTTGTTCTGTTCTGCCCCATAGGGGCATCAAAACTGGACTGGAAAAACAATTAACCATGCAATGGTAGCAGAGTTAGAATAGGTCATTGCTCTAATCTAGTGCCCCTGATTTTAATAATATGCACTTAGTTTTATCCCATTTTGAAGTACTGTAATAAGGTCAAAAAGGAATTATTTGTGATGCACACTTTCCTGATTCTTCTTCTAATTCTCATATTCTTTATCCAACTTTCTCTCCCCCCCCACCACATGCCATGTCAGGGAACAAAAGGGTGTATGTTGTTTCCCATTTATTACATATATATACAACTAAATGAGACTCTGCAGGAAACATTTTTTTTTGTTTTCTTCCTATCTGAAATAAGCTTTTTAAAATAAGCAATATTGTACTTCTATTTTTATCTGTATTTTTCTTTTCTGAGTTATTTCACTGAAATACAAGAACTTTAGATGATCTTATAGGTTTCCTTTTATTTGGGAAATTCAAATATTATTAATGTCTCACATCTGTTGTCAAATGTGAAGTTGCTTTGTTTTATATAAAGTTTTTTTTTCTTACATGCTGAAATCGCAGCACAGAAAACATCAGTTTCCTGTAGCCTTAGATATGTATAACAACTATAGTTTCTAAAACATTGTTCTAGATTAAGAAGACAAATGCCCAGATATTTGAATATATATTATGTAGTAGTGAAAAGAAAGCAAAGTTTGTATATATTTAGGAATTACCTTCTCAGTTAAAAAGGATTTCATTCTGATGTCAATAACCTTCCCCTTCTCAAGGTAAAAATATTAATTCATAGTCATCAAAGATGTAGCTGACAGGATAGGGCTAACTCTACGTTTCCTAGCTAGAAGGCAAGGCTTAAATAAGAATGAAACTTGCTCTTTTCAGACGGTGATTTTTTACCTGAGTGGAAGTGAGTGATGAACTGCCATGTCAGTTTCTGAAGGCCTTGGATTTCGTGTCTCAAAGCCCAATTCTGTACCTGGACATAGACTGGCTCAGCACATTCTTTTTAATTAGCATTTGTTTGGCTTTATCCTATTGGTTCAACATTCTATAAAGCTCTTAGCTGTTCTTTACAACATATCTGTTGTAAAAAGTCACCATGGTGAGATGGATGGCAAAACAAATTTAATAAATAAAAATAAAGAGAGTAATATTAGTATCTAAGGTGTTTTCTGTATTTTGATCAAAAACTTCACAGAAGGTTAATGGAATTGAAATAAGAAGACCCAACTTCATCTGTGTGTGAATATGCAAGAAGGAAAGGAATTCTTTTTAGATCCGAACATCACCATAGCAACAGAGCTTTAGTAAACACAAGATTTTTAATTTTTTTATTAGAATAGTATCCGTAATCTTGTAAATTTCTGTGTGAAAGTAAATATTCACACATCAGCATTTATTACACTGACTTATTAATAGAAGATTATATGTCAATTCAAAGCTTGACCTATGTTATTCTGCGTCCACTTTTGAATTTATTTAGGATTTTACAAATATTTTTAATAAGGCTACAATATAATGGAACCAGTGCCTCTGTAGTTATAGATAAATTTTATCTTGTTTTCATATTAATTTATAATGATTAAGAAACACTGATGGTCAAATGCATTCTAATACACCCATTAGTCTGTTGGTAAAGATTTTGCAGTTTTAGATTAGAATCAGAAAAATTCCACAATTTTTAAATTAGACCATTTCTCACTATTTCCAATGTTTAATTATCTCTCTTTAAAAAGATTATTGAATGTGTTTTCATCTCATTGTGTCCTTTTATGGTTTTAGAAAAACATTATTTGTAGATAATAGTTCCTTGATTATGATATTTTTAGCCCTCAGTAGACACTCAGAGATAAACCACATTTACATACCATTCAAAAGAAGCAATACAAAAGTGAAAAGGAAACAAAAAGACCAGAATGGATCCTCTCCAACAATATCCCAGATAAGCAGCAATTATTACAAGATAAACAAAATACGCTGTTCAAGGACCTACCAAGGAGAAAACCCACAACTCCATCAACGCTAGTAAGACAAAGCTACTGATAATGTTACCTAATTGGATAATGAAACATCTGCAAACAAATATCCAGGTTCAGAGAGCTCTGAGATTTTCCATAGTTGGACTCTACATATTGGAATTATTCAGAAATTTATATGGAACTAGGCACACATGCTCTGCTGAGCCATTGTTTCAGAGATATTTCGTTACCTAACTGGAGACACAGAATCATTGCTGGGTAAAAAAGACGTGGGAGCAGGAGTGACTTCCAACTTCCTGTTGGTTTCCCCATTGACTTTCCTTGTGGGAAGCTGACAGAGAGCATTGGAAATCTTCCTCCCTCCCTCCTTTTCTTCCCTCACTTCCTTCTTCACTACAGGCAGACAAGCAATCAGATATGTGGCTGATGCTGGGGGGAGATGTCCAATCCCTGCTAGGGATTGGAAGACAGGCTGGGAAATTGACACAGAACATTGAAAATAATGTGACTGCAGTAGCAGGACAGCAGCAGATAGACCCAACTGTGAAACTGCCACAATTTCCCCAAACTTCATTCCCTTAGGATTCTGGATTTTGGACACATTCTGTAGGTTAGCCCATGTGAGGGACCTTGGTTCAAAAATTATTGTTACATGATGCATCCTTACACCCAATTAAAGATCATGACAATAAGAATTTTAGTAGTATATAGATATGGGATTTGAAAATAGGCCAAATGGGGAGGGAGAAAGAGGGTGCGGAAGAAGTATGATGATGAGGAACAGGGAGAATACATGCTGGGTGCAAGATGCACAGTATGAGTTTGAGAGGGTGCATGGAGGTATAGCAAGGATTGGGGAGGGATATAGCGCTGTGGTACATTCAGGGTGCATGGAGATTGTGTGAATGAATCATGCAATTTAAGCAGGGAGAGTATATGGGGAGGACACTTACCCCAGTGATTTGCAACTTTTCCTGCTGTCTTCCCCAGAAAGTCAGTGGAGAAGCTAGTAGACAAATTACAAAGGGCATCCATGTGATTGCAAGATGCTGCAACCGGTCATAAATGCAAAATGGTTACCAAGCATCCAGATCTCCAGACCTCTTATGAACTCCAGATCTCACATGATTGTGAGGGTATTGGAGCAGCTGGAATTCTGAGGACAGGTCACAACTACCATTAATTTCATTCAATTCATTCATTCACCTACCCCTCATATAAATTAAAATAATAATCATTTTTTCACTTTTGAAATATGTGTTTAAAATATATTTGTACATCACTCATAATTTAATAATTGCAATACATATAGTTTTATTTACTTTTGTATAATTGATGCAATGCAGTTTTTTGTTCTTAATAATTCACTCATTTGAACTGGAATTGTTTGTTGCATTTACAATATATCAGTGATTAACTTATCAGAAAGGCATTGGCAACAGCGTGGGTGGAATGCTCTACCCAACTTTGTTGTTACAGCTTCAAACCCTCATAGCTTCAATCTCAAACTGTCTACCATGGACCTCACCCTATTCTTAAGAGGTCTGTAAAGGGGCCGTGCATAAGCGCACCAGTGTGTCTATCATCCCTGTCTTACTGTTCTCCCGTGCACCGCTTGGAGAGTCCAAGCAATGGGTTATTTCAGTCTGCTTGCCCTGGACTAAGAAAATCTTTTCCCTGGCCACGCCTCCTGGTGTGGCTTCATTCTCTAGAAAAAATTCTCAGTCAGCCCGATCGGATTGATTTTCATGAGCTCCAGCTATTTGGTCTTTTCCCTTTGGCTTGGACTCTCCAAACTAAGTCTTTTCCCTTCTACTTCTTCCCTTTTTACTTTACTAACCTTTCTTTGTTGTTGTGCTGTGTTTTGGTTGCTGTAACAGGCCTTCTGAGGCCAGGAGGTAGGCGAATGGTGGGGGAGGGTTTTCCAAGGCCGCGCTGACTCAGCTGGCTGCGGAGGCCTGCCGCTTGACCTGCCGCTTGACTTTTAAAAGGCGCGGCAATCACCGGCAAGGCTTTTTAAGACCGCAGAAATCTCTGCGAGCCACCTTTATTGTTTTAAACAGAGTTTTTTCGCTTTTTGGCCTTAGCTTCACTCTAGCCTGCCGCGGAGGGGTGTTAGGAAGCCAGTTCAGCCGCACGCATGCCACACTGCTCTCCTTCACCCCCACGCTGTTGCAGCAGCCATTTTTGGCAGGGGCCTTTCGCGCACCTTTTATGCCAAGGCCTGCCGCTTCAGCAACGCCTCATCAGGAGCCACTGGATGACCAGGGGGCACAGGGGGGGCCTCTCTACTGAACCTTCTGCCATCCTCAACGATCCCCAAGCAGCGCCAATGCCAGTGCCGCTCACGGCCTGCGCCCTGGCGCAGGGAAACAGCCCGGGGCCTGTTTAATCTGGAATTTTTTCTTCGCATGTGCCTGGGCTTTCTCTGCTCTCCTGATAGGTCTTGCAGTACTCCTGCAGACCTTTAACCTCCATTTCCTCTGCTCTTTCTGGCATTGCTCCTCTACCTTTCTTCTCTCATTTATGAAGTGTTTTTCCCCCCTATGGATTTCTATACTTACGACCTTTTGTGTTTCCTTTATTGCAGAGTAGCCAGTTCAGAGCATCCAGCACCCCTGCCTCCTCCTGCACTGGTCAGCCCAATCTGAGTGATCATTCACCATGGAACCCTCCACATCACACTCTTTGTCTGGTAGACCGGGTCCTACGCAGGTTCCCAGCAGGTTTTCCTCTCCTGCTAAGGGGTACTGGGTCAGGCAGGGGTAGGGTGGTCAGTCAGGGTAAGAACCCCGAGAACACCTGTGTAGCTGAGGCTTAAGATGCTGAAAGGCACCAGAGGGCCCTTGACAGTTAATTTGGGATGGCAAAGCGCCTGGTGGAGGAGGATCCTCCCCCGTGCTCCTCCTGGGGTATCCTCAGTTCCGTCTCCTCCCGGAGGGACCCTGCAGTCCTTCCAGCTGAAGAGGTGGAGGTGCTGGACTTGTCTCCTGACGGATTCCTAGTTACATCTTCTCCACCCCCCTCCTGGTCTTATGATCAGGGGCCCTCTCCTGAGGAGCTTCCCTGACCTGCCCTTTGGGGCGGCCCTCTCTCCTTCAGGGAGAACCGATTGAGCAGGAGCCCGGCTCAGATCCTGCAACTGAGTTATCTTTTCATATGCAAGCAGTGGTGGCCCAGGCCATTGCCAAGGGCATTGAAGCCGGCATGCGGCAGCGCGCTCCTCCCACCCTCTTCCCCGGCCCTTCCCAGCCTGTCCAGGGGGGTCCTCCCCCGGCAAGGCGGGCACACCATCATCCTCTTGAATCCTCAGTGGTCAGTGAATCCTCAGCTATTGAGGATCCTGTCCTGGAAATAGGGGATGTGGTCTTTTCACCTGACGCCCGTTCTTCTCGGGCCTTTTTAAACCAAGGTCTCATTAAGTTGTTCCTGCATAACGTCACGGCAGCCACTGGGGTTGGGTTAAACAAGCCCACTCAGTCCCCATCTGCGGCTGTTCCGGTGGACCCCAATGCTGCCATGGGGGTTCTGCCTTCCCGGCAAGAATTGGTACCGGCCCTGAGCTGTTCTTAGATTTGATTCAGCGTCAGTGGAACCAACCGGCCACTTTGTCCTCCCCTGGTAGACAGACAAGAAGTTGTATACCAGGGAACCCGCCCTGGAGGACCTCCTTGGTGCTCCCTGAGGTGGATCCCCCCACTACGGCCCTACCATTCGTCTATCCCCTCCCCGTGGACCCCTTGGGGGGCTCTAAGTGAGGGACAAGAAGGCAGAGAAGGCCTGCCACAAGACACATCTTGCGGCAGCTTGGGTCATAAAGGCTCCTTCTTCTACCCTCCTATTTTTAAGGGGACTGTAGTGATGTGGCTGCGAGGGCTCCAGGACGCGCTCCCGGCGACAGCCGAGAGACTTCACTGTGGCATAGCTAAGATTGTGACGGCTGTCCAGTATGCTGCGGATGCCTCCCTAAACACCACCAAATTTCCAGGGCCTTGGCATCGAACGTTGCATCTCGACACCTCATTTGGCTCCGCCCCTGGTGGGCCGACCAGTAGCACAAATGATAGCTGGCATTGGCCTCTCAAGGGTGCCAGGCTATTCGGGGAGGTCCTGGACCTTTTCCTTGTAGAGTCAAAGGGCAGTAGGAAGGTCTTGTCTTCCGCTTCCAAGAAGCAAGACCGTCTGTCTCCTCCCTATCCTAGGGGGCAGCCCTTCACGCCTCTGAGCCCTCCATATCCACTCCCTTAAACCCTTCCGATAGACCTGCAGGCCAGTCAGAGTCAGGACTCGGGACGGGTCCTCCTTTCGAGACAGGAGGGACACATTATGATGTTTTCGCAAGCTCTGCCAAAGGGGGGCCTCCGGTGGGCTCTTCTGTACATGTAGGTGACTGCCCGAGGTCATCCACCATCGGGGGTCAACTGCAGTTGTTCGCCTCCCTTTGGGCCCAGAGGACTGTGGATGCCTGGGTACTACAGACCATGTGCATCTGCCCCCCAGGACCTTCATCAGGTGACCCTCCCCCTCCTGCCTCTTGGGGAGGGGGCGGATGGTCCAGAAGGTCATTCACCTTCTAGAGGCATGGCCTTGGGGGTGGTGGTGGTGGAGGGTCATCTTGGACCCCTAGAACCTCAATCAGCACCTTGCCTATTGGAGGTTCAAGATGCAGTCCCTCTCGCCAACCCTGGTGGGGATCCGCCAGGGAGACCCTCTGGCTTCCATCGAATTGGAGGGGGCATATCTTCATGCTCCCATCCGTCCCCAGCACAGGAGGTTCCTGCGCCTTTTCTATGCCAGCTGACTTTTCGTTACAGAGCTCTTCCATTCGGCCTGTCATCGGCATCCCGAATCTTCACGAAGGTCCTGGTGATGGTAGCAGTGCTCCTCAGGTGCAGGCCAATATGATTGCGATGTTGCCTGGACGGCATCATCATCTCCAGTCGTCTTCCAGGCAGCAAGCTGTGCGGGACCGCCGCATCTCCATGCGGACCCTCGGAATTCATGGCCTTCTCTCCACTTGGAGTAGAGTCGTCTTGCCCCTTCCCCGGAATCAGTCACCTGGGGGCGGTGATAGACATCATGTCATGTCAGGTTTTCCTGCCCCAGGACGGAGTGGAGGCTCCACAGTCTATGGCTTACATATTGCTACGTGCAAGGCAGGACCCTGTTATTCTCTTTACAGTTGCTGGGGAAATGGATTTGTGCCTGTCGATCGTTCCCTGGGCCCGTCTACTCTCCATGACGCTGCAGTGGCTCCTCCTGCCACACCTGAGGGCCAACAGGAGCGACTCGACCCAACTGATTCCCATGACCCCGACCGTGAAATTGTCCCTCCGATGGTGGGCCTCGTCAACTGTCCTTGCGGGGCACCTCTTCAGGGAGCACTACGGGGTCATCGTCACCACTGTTACCTGCCTCTCCAGCTGGGGAGCGCACCTGGGTCTCCTTGTGGTCCAGGGCAAATGGTCCACGTTAGAATCTGGTCGCAGCATCAATCTTCTGGAACAGAGGGTGGCGAGGTCAGCTCTTCGTCTCCTTTGTCTGTCTGTTCACCACCGTCATGTCCTCCTGAGGTTGGACAATGTGATCACCGAGGCGCTCATCGTCCACCAGGATGGTGCCAGATTCCAACCTACGGATGGCGGAGGCCCTGGGCCGCTGGGCGGAACGTCACCTGAAATCCATGTACTCTGACCACATCTTTTGTGTAGCCCAAGCTGACTGTCTCAGCAGGGCCACCATAGATCCTGCATCCTTCCATCACTTCTTCCATGGGTTCGGTCCGCCGCTGGTGGGCCTCTTCACCACCAAGGAGAACACTCAGCTCAGGTGATCCCTTTCCGCTGCCCGTATCCACGGACAGAAGGAACGGATGCTCTGCCGTGCCGCTGGCTCGGAGACTCCTTCTGCTTTCCATCCTCTCCCTCTCTTACCGCAAGTCCCTTCCAGGAGCATAGCAGGGGTGGAGGTGTTCCTCGGGGCTCCCTGCGGGCCCGGGGATCATGGTTTGCCATCCTAGTCAGCCTGTCGGTTGTTCCCTCCCCGTGGCGGGTTCCCCCGGATCAGGTCTCCCTCTGCCCATCCAGACACCTGTGGCTCTGGTTGGCCACCTGGCCCCTGAGAGGGCCCTGCTCAGGAACAAAGGCTTGTCAGAGGAGGTGGTGCGCACCATTCAACCTGTTCAACCTTCCTCCATGACAGGAATCTACAATGCCGCCTGGGCATTCCTTCCAGGTGGTGTGCGGCCCTTTTCATTGCCCCGGTCTCAGCACCGGTGGACCACGTGTTGGTTTTCTTGCAGGGGCGCCTTGAGTGAAGCCTGTTCCCGAACACACTGTGGCGCCAGGTAGTGGCCTTGTCCACTGTCTGGTTCTGGGATCATCCTTTGCCGTTCAGCGGGATTCCCAGGGTACGTCATTTCCTGAAGGCTGTCTCCATCCTTCGTTCTCCCACAGTGCATCATTGTCCTGCCTGGCAACTGTCTGTGGTGATGCAGACTTTCACCTCTCCACCCTTCGGGCCGCTATGCTCGGTCTTCCCCCGACATCTTACACTGAAGACGGCGTTCCTGATGGCCTTCACATCTGCCTGCCGTATTTCCGGGTTGGCAGTCCTGTTGGTCCGCCAAGACCTGTGCATCGTTCCTCCTGACAGGGTTGTTTGAACCTTGCCCTTCCTTCATTCCGAAGGTCGCCACCTGGTCCCACAGGGCGCATGATGTCATCTTGCGGTTTATTTGACCTTGCCTTTCTCGCACTCAGGAGCATTCCTGGCATAAGCTGGTTGTGTGACATGCTCTGGACATCCACCTGTTCCGGTCCTCAGACTTCCGTAAGGCCGGGGCCCTGTTTGTATCCTTCCAGCCCGGCTCCTTCGGCAAGGAGGTCCCCTCCTCCACTGTTGACAGATGGTTGAGGGCGTGCATCGCCTCTGCCTACAAGAGTCAGTCTAGGGCAGCTCCGCGTCACTCCACTGCACTCTCTATGGGAACCATGGCCATGTGGTCGTCGCCGTCGCCCTTCATCTGCCTCTGCAGACTGGACGGTTTTGCCTCGGCTGAGGTGCCCTTTGACAGGAGGGTGCTCCAGGCAGTTGTTCCTGTGACCGAATCCCAGGACACTACCCGCCCACATGGACAGTAACTTGGGTATGTCCCATTGCTTGGACTCTCCAAGCGGTGCATAGGAGAAAGACCATTGGCTTACCTGAAGGGTCCTTCTCTGTGCACTGCGGGAGAGTCCAACCCACCCAGATCTGTCCCAGGATGCGTGGTTTCCGTGTCAGCTAAATTGGTCATTGGACTCTTCTTGACCATCCTCTCGGCCAGACTCTTCTATTTTTTCTGGAGAATGGAGCCACACCAGGAGGCATGGCCAGGGACAAGATTTTCTCAGTCCAGGGCAAGCAGACTGAAATAACCCATTGCTTGGACTCTCTCTGCACAGAGAAGGACCCTTCAGGTAAGTCAATGGTCTTTTCCATTTATCTGTATTTACTTTCTTTGTTCATGTTTATGTTCATACCTGTACTTGTTATCTTGTACATGTCTGACAAACAAATAATAAATAAATAAATAAACTAGCTACTGTAATATTAAAGTGTGCATGCCACAAGCTCTGCATTTTTGTCCTTACATCACAGTGTTAGATGTAAGTATGTTAAGGAGAAGATTGTACTGAGGCTCATATTTTATCACTTTTTCCCCTTTGCCCACTCATGAATACCCAAAACTGATTTTATACACATTTGTGTGCCTGTATACACACATACAGACACACACACTCTTTTTCCTAGTGGAGCTAATTATTCACCAAGGACTTGTGAAATTCTGTGCTAATGAAAGAAAACATAAAAAGGACAAAATGTCTGAATAATAAAGAGCTGCTGTAAGCAAATGTGAATGAGATTTTAAATGGGAACAAGCCTCTGGCTACGGTGTACAACTGAACTAATGAGTGCAGTAGACAGCTGGAAGGAATAATTTGATAGGAAGTTAAGAGTGAAGCACTCAGAAAAACTTAAAATACTCAGGGATCCCAAATTATTGTTAGATCAAGATAGTGAAAATGCATAACAGATACAATATAGTACCTATATTTCAGCAGAAAAGCTTGCATTCAGAAATAAAGTCACATTAGCAAATGACTGTTGAGGCAAGAACTGATGTAATAGTTCAGAAAACAATAGTTACTCGGAAGCAAAGTAGGAATGAAAATTGTATCACAGTCCAATATGTGGCCTTTGCTAAGTTCCTACGCTGTACAGGATAGGGTAAAGGTGTTTAGATATAAAAATGGGCAAAAGGATGCTATACTTTCCATCCTGAAAATATTTGCAATTTTTCACTAGCTGAATAAATTTTCTCTCTCGGGAGAGGAGAAGGTATGTTTGGGACAAAAGATATAGATGGGAAGTTCTGGCATCCTTTAATGTTCATTCAGTATATGATATGGTACTCCTGCCATTTCTTTCTTGCCCCTTTGCTCCTTTTTAAAATGATCTATCCTACTTCAAAGCAGCCATGTCTGACAGGAATGCAATTAAGACAGCAGTCTGAATTCCCTATTAGCACTGACTGAACTAAATTGCAGATTGAATTTCAAGATAAGGTACCTTCAGGAAAGAAGATATTGTCAATATAAGTAGACTGCAGTTTTGAAACTGTTCAAGGAATATTTGTGACAGCCAGCTTCCTATGGAAATACATTTAGAAATGTGTAACATTGTCTACTTTTACATTATATTGTTGTAAGAGTTTTCTCAGTGCAAGAATCGATTACACATCAATGACAGCTTAGCAGTGTATACTTGAACACTACCCTGTTTTACATACTTAGTTCTAAATTCATAATCGCAACATGAAAACAATTGTTCTGATAATTAGGAACATTTTCTAGCATTCATCTGAAACATATCTTCCTAAAAATCAAAGGTTCTTGACCCTGAAAATGATCAATGAACTTGCATGAAGATATCTAAAGTTGACATTATGCTTGAAGAAATCAATATGCCATTTACTTTTAATAATATAATTATAGTCTGTATATTGCTGAGTTCTCCAGAGTAGCAGCACTTCAACTGCATCCTCGCACCCACCCAAAATGTCTTCTCAAGATTAAGCATACCTTGAATTTTTATTCATAGGATTTAGTTTCAAATCACTGACCATCCTTGTTACCTTCATGATATTTTGTTTCCATTCTACAATGCAGGACCCAATGGAACATAAAACTCAGGGGTGAGATTCACTTACCTTCTCTACCGGTTCACAAATGTGAGCGCTCAGCTTTCTGCGCATGCATTTTGGCTAAAAAAAATATGCCTAAATGGGATGCCATAGAGCCAGGGTGGGCGGGGTCAGCTGCAATTTCTGCTACCAGTTCAGGTGAACCAGTCCGAACTGGTAGAATACCAACTCTGATAAAACTCAAGATGGAATCTTACTCTGCAAAATATTATGCAATTATTAGTTACCATGAAACTTCTGTTAAGGCAGTCTTAAATTGCAGTTCAATTTTGCAGTCATTTCACACATTTCTGGTTTATAGTAATCTTGTGATCTTGTTAAGTGTTATTCATATGTTGCCACAACTAAGGCCTGGCCTTGGAAATTAAGAATGGGTTTCCTGGTTAGTAATTGCATATGAAACTACTGAGGAATCCTTGGGCTGTTGGCTAGAAATTCATAGAAGAGGCAGAGGTACTTTTGAGATAATGCCAACAAAACTCCATGAAAGTCATAAAGAGTCAAGGATGGCTTGAGGATATCTTTAACTTTACCCATTGCTAAGCCATGTCATTCCATTCTGCGTTTACACATTTAATTTCTCTTTCCTAACTGAAAAATCTTAGATTTTCTTATGTGCAATTTCATACGGTTATTTATACCCTGATCTATTCTCTGAAAATAATTTTGCTTTTAATTTTTATCTTTTAGTGTGACAACTATTTCACACATTTTTGTATTTTGGTAAAGTGTTCCCTCCAAGTGAAAAATATCAAAATAAAAATATAAAAATTACCGGGTCTTGTGGTACCTGACTTGATAAAGAATGAATTATGAATATTTTTAGATTACATTTTTGAGCCAGCTATATATTTACTTAATTATTCATAATATCTAGCCCACAGATAGCTAGCTTGCTGATGATAATCTCATGGGTAATTTGTCAGATCCATTGCTGAAATCAATGTGTATTATTTTTATTGCATTTCCATAGCCAAACAAACAAGAGATATGTTTACTTTGGCATGGCTTGTTCTTGACAAGTTAATGCAAACATCCAGTAATCATTGCATTGTTTTGAAGCTGCTTACTGATCTATTGATCTCTAATGTTTCCAGGTATTGAAAGTCTGATTAACGTGTAGTTTGTCTGCTCTGCTCTGTTCTCCCCTCCCCTCCTGTCCCCCTCCCTTCCCCATCTCCTCTCTCCCTTTCTCTCCTCTCCTGCCTTCCCCCTTTAATACAAACAATACCTTTGTCTGGAGCTTTATCTGTTGTCCAGGATTTCATATTTTCAGCCAGACCTATCAGTAAGTTCATTCAGTACCTAGGAAGTGAATCATTTTATCCTGGAAAAATGGATTCATTCAAAATTAGAATTTACATCTACATAATGATTATATGAAACTGGACTTGTAATTCTGCCTCTTCCTTCTGTTCTTCTCAATCATCTGGTGGTACAATATTCTCTCCCTACCCCTTGTTGCGAAAACTATGTTGAAATGGAAATAGAGTAGCTAAGTTATTTCTTCTTATCTTCTTTCTTTTATTTTAAACTTATCAGAACAAATTTTGGTTTTTTATTCTTAATTTAATTTAATTTAATTATTTTTGTGCCACCCATATCCCCTATAAGGTGACTCTGGGTGGCTCAAAATATTAGTCTTTCTTACACAATTTATAGAATTCTATGTTATCAATGAATGGCAGTTTCATGGTTAAGTGATTAAGGTATAAGGCTAGAAGTATTAGACACCATGAGTTCTAGCCCTTAGTCTTGAAGATAGCTGGATGACCTTGAACCAATCATTCTTAGCCTAGGAAACAGGCAATGACAAATATCTTGTGGTAAACCTTGCAAAAAAAATGGCAGGGAATACTCTGGGCAGTCATTAAAAGCAAACTGACTCAGAGGCACAAAAATATAATAAATATTTCCTTGACCTGTCCCTTTCTAATGCCATTTTATGTCCTCTTTTTATTCTCAGATCTCCACTACTAAGCAGTAATGTTGGCTTCTTTTACCTTTTCCTTTGCCTCTCAATGAAATGGTTTGTAGTTGTGTTTTAAACATGTTCTAGTGATGTTGACTTCTTTATCTCATTAAATTCTCTTACCAATAAATCCAACTTAATTCTACAATAGTGCCATGCCCCCTGCTCATTATATTCCAATCTGGATTTTATCCTGAATCTTGTTAGCCAATATTCATCTTAGCTTTTCACTGACTGGTTTAATCTGTTTCTTATAGTGACTCTTGCTTTTACAGTGCAAAAGGCTTTATCCGAGGTCCTTAGTTCAAACTTTGGTTTCCAGTCATTCAAATATTCATGTAAAACTGTCTTTAAAAAGCTTAGAAAACTCTTCTTAAGCATATTCTTTCTAGTTTTTATGAAGTACATGTCTTATAGTTTATCAGTCAGAAAATACAGATCATAGTCACAAAACCAAAACCTCTCATGTACCATATGTATATTTTATTTATTTAATTAAATGTATTTGCTCAGTGGTGTGGTGGCCTAGAGGTGTAGCTCTTGCCTCATGATCAGGAGGCTGTCATTTCATTCTTAGGTAGTAGCAGATTTTTTTTTCCTCTGGGTGCAGAGAGCAAATACCTACTGTAAACTTCAGGTAGACATCAAGAAGGGCATCCAGCTAGTAAACTCTCAGCTCCATTCAGTTCCTTTGACTCCACCCTGATGCAAGGAATTACAGGGTTCTTAAAAGAAAAAAAAATAGCTGCCTAGCTTTAATGCATACAAAATTAGAGAAAACATAAATACAGGTAAAAGAATCAAAACATATGGACAGCTGTTATATTCTGCTGTTTGTCTGCAATATTTTTCTCTTCTTTCTTAGCTCTCTTCCATGTTGTGAAAAGATGAGTGAAAACACAGCAGATTTTCAGCTTCCTCCCCATAGATTCAGAATCTAAAGAAATATATAATGTGCCTCAGGATGGATAAGCAAGAAGATAAAACTATGAATGGATCTGATGAGTCTAAAATTTATTAATTTTAATCAGCAAACTTTAATGGTAATATACCTTTGATTGCCAAAATAATATGGTTGAGATAATATTCTGTTTATCATTGCACAGGACACATAATTATTGATCTGGTTAGTCTGCTAAACAGCCTGTGTTCAACTTTCCAATTGTAAAATTATGTTTCTAACAAGTCTATAGTATATATATTTTACCAGATAAGAACTAAATAAGAAAATTGCATGGTTTGACACCTTTTGTTATATTATTTTATTTTATTTTTTGAACAAGCAAACCTATAATTATCTGTTCTTTGTTTATTTTGTAATGGATGCCCCAGCTATCATGTTGGTGTGGCATATCTCAGATTTCAGAAAGGAATTTCTTTTTGATTTTCAAAAAAAAATTATAATGAGTTTTATTTTGCTCTCTTATCTCTTTGTTTTGCTGCCCACTCTCAACCAGTCTTTTGAATTTATACTAAGTCACAAATTCACTCATGTGATACTCAAAACCTGTCACACATGCACATTTTCTTTTGGTCAATTTGTATAAAAACAACAAAAGAAAGTTTTCCTTGTTGATAGTAGTGATCTTTCAACATTTAAGCTCTCTTGCATTTTTATACAGAACTGGCCCTTGCAGCTCCTGACCTTAAGTTTATGGAATGTATATATCCAAGGAACAGCTTTCTGAACAGTTAATAAACATTTAAGAATTACTTAGATGTTATCAAAAGTTCTTAACATTCCTTTTGCTTTTTAAAAATGTTGCTCTTAAATATATTTTAATAAAGAAAAGATTATTAAATATATTTATGTGTGGAACAGCTGAAACTGTGTATGTGTAAAAACAGTATCTAATTTACACCTTTGTTTTGCAAGTTTTTTCAAACTCCTACCTAAAATGAGAATTGTCTTGGATATTTTAGAAGAATACTTAGAGGGACTGTATTTGCAAGATGTTAGTTCAGAATATACTGTTTAATATTCCATAATAAAAACCTTTAGTTTAAGATGACAGCATTAAGTTTATTTCAGTTTCATTAATGCTTCAAAAGGGACACAGTGACTCAGTGGCTAAGATGCTGAGCTTGTCAATCAGAAAGATCAGCAGTTTGGCAGTTTGAATCCCTAGCACCACCTAACGGAGTGAGCTCCTGTTACTTGTCCCACCTTCTAACAACCTAGCAGTTCGAAAGCATGTAAAAATGCAAGTAGAAAAATAGGAACCACCTTTGGTGTAGTGTGTGTACCTTGGGCATGCATTCCATGCGCCTTTGGCATTTAGTCATGCTAGTCACATGACCACAAAGACCTCTTTGGACAGCGCTGGCTCTTCAGCTTTGAAACAGAGGTGAGCACCCCCTCTAGAGTTGGGAACTACTAGTACATATGTGTGAGGAGAACCTTTACCTTTAATGATTCAAAATGTAGGCAAACTAGAAACTGTCGCACAACATGAAGCTTGGTGAGCCTTGTTGCTATTATGGTTTAAGAGTTAATACTCTTGCTTTGCCTGTAGTAGTTTTTTGGTTTTGACTAGAAAGATGTGTACAGGCAGAAATGAAAGAGTCAGTTTTATCCCATAGAGATGTTCTGGGTGAAATTATTCTTATATATATATATTCTTAATATATGTGTGCACAGATGAATTCACAGACAAAGACCTTTCCAGGAACAAATGAACATTTCTCACCAAATTGTCTAATATCTTCTTTCTTGTACTATGATATGAAAATAATGCTTATAAACAATTTTATTTAAAAGTTTTAGGGTCTGCTTCTAGCCTTGTCTGGGATTGAAAGCAAGCAGGATCATGCCTAGTTAGTACTTGAATGAAGGACAAGCAGAGAAGACCAGGACTGTGGGCTAGATTGAGAAGAAGGCAATGGAAAAGTACTTCGATAATGTTGCTAAGAAAACTATATGGGTGTGTCCATGAAACTGCCAAGATTCTTTTTATGTTTATTGCATATTGTCCAAAATGATGAGAATTATTGGAGGATATCAGGTTTGTAAAAGAATGTTGAGACACCTCTATTATTTTGCCTTGTTCTTGCTCTGTCAGGCTTAACATATCATGAATGAAGGTGAATATACGTGTCCCAGTATGATCCAATCTGGGTCAGAGCTTTCAGACTCATGCTGGAGCCCATCCTCAAGAACTTCTGTCTCAACAGACTATGAGACATTATGTATAATAGGGGTGCAGTTTGTTAAAGTTGGGGTATGATGTGAAATATCTTAGGAAAGATTTTCATTTTCCTGGAGCAGAATGGATGTGTTTGAGTTTATTCTGTTCTGATTGTCATTTTCCACAAAGTTCCTTTCCAATTTCTCTGGACCTTCTAGAAAAAAAAATCAAATCTCATTTTAGTCAGAGTTTTACCTGAATACAAATCATATCCATGAGAGCATTCTGAATGCATTCTAAGGAATACATATAGCTGGGATAAAATCCTTTTCTGCCACACATATTCATACTGAATGTATAGATGGTTGAAAAGAAATATAACACAGTATATAAGGTCCAGATGACAAAACTTCTGAAAATTATAATGTCTGACTGAGTGTTTGGCAGTATTCTCCCCTCTCATCTCATTGCACAAAATAAACTGTGTTTATTTTATTAAAGGACACATTTACATTATTTGCATTATTAGCAGAAATAGTGCCTTCTCTTATGTGGTGATTTTTCATGACTATTTCCCTGAAACTTTCCAGTGGTTGAGTAATGCGCCAGCCTTGCTAAGTCCTCTTATAGAGAGAAATCTATCTGGCCATGAAAGTAGAAATCTAGTATTTCTCTCAGTACACTTTGTTGTTTTCTCTATATCTATATAAATAGATTCTCAATATCACTATATTAGTTTTTATTTATACATTCAAACATTTGTTGTAGATTTGCACTAGTAGAATATTTAAATTAACAAGCGGAGTAGCAGCTTCATAGCCTGATTTCTGAAACCATAGTTGTTGTTTTTTTAAAAAAATGACATATTTGGCTAGATTTATTATTAAATCTAAGTCCTAATTTCAAAATCACAAAGCTTAGCTTCGTATAGCAGCTAAAATAAGATTTTGTTTTCCTATTACTGTTACTACAAGGGAATATTGCAGGGGGGAAATTTGTTTTGTACCAAATGGATTTGTCCCTACTAGTTTAACTGGCACTTGACTAACCCTAATCTATTTTTAATCAGATCATTAATGATCCCACTTATTAGTTAATGAAGTTTAAAGGGTGGGAAAGAGACTGAAGTAATTAGACCAAATTCAATTATTTCTGCATGAAAACCAGTATAATGGTATTTCACTCTAAGGATTAAGCATGATATGTAATATATGGAGTAGCTGGAGGAAAAATATGCAGTTCATACTAGAATTTGAATTAGGAAAAAAGGGAATTCAATAATAGAAAGATATATTTAGCACCCATAGACAGATTTTCCTTTTTAGTAATGTACACAATTAAAATTAATGTACACATTTTTGTACTTTAAAACCAAGTAAGAGTTGTTAGTGTTTCATTGAGTTTGATATAAACTCAATCACATTAAACTTGCTGTGTGTTTTTTCTTTGTTCTTTCATCTGCTGATGTTAATGAGATATTAATTATCTAGTCAGTTTCTCTTGAAAGAGTAACTGAAAATGAATTAAAAACATGAATTGTACTCCTAAATCTGCTGTAATCAAAGTATGCCATTTCTTCTGTTTTAGATATTGTCAGCACTAAATAACTTTACTGGACTTGTCTTATTGTTGCTGATAAATTTAATTATATTATTCATGATTGAGTGACGTGACATACAGATTAGACATAAAATCTAGAAATGAACTTTCAACAATGTAATTTTTGAACTCTGAATGAACTTCATAAAAGTAATTTGTTTTTTCCCAAAAGAGGATGGGAAAATGATTTTCATAGTAGAAATATACCATGATGGATGGTGGCTCAGTAGTACCACTGAAATATTAGACAACGCAAAACCTGTTAAGTTGAGTGATGGGAGAATTTATTTCCATTTCAATGCCCAATGCCTATCTTCTATTTGTGACATAGTGAAATACATTTTTCATCATTTGATCTTCACCAAATATAATGCTTCTTTTTCAGTAAAAGGCATGACCTTTGGTTAAGAGTTAGAAGAACTGAAATCCAATACATTTGGTGGACACAATTTCTCATGTCAAATTTATTCCGTAATTCTTTCCTAGGTTGGTAGTACAGGTATCCCCTGATGTTGATTTATACAACTGTATTATTTTAGTCTTTATATTGGCTTTGTGATAAAAGAATTTCAGCTTTTTATGTTTAAAACAATAGAAATTGGCCACTGTTTCTTTGTATTTGTATAGTTTTTATTGTCATTGTACATCATGTATACAACGAAATTGGTTTTAGTCTCACTAGTACAATCAATGACAAAAAATACAAATAACATAAATAGTATAAAGAATAATCCCTATGCAAGTAATTAGGAAAAAAGAAAAAGAAAGAAATAGAAAAACTAGTCATACATTTCCATGTGTGCATGGAGTGATTTTAGTTGTCTTTAAGAGTCTGACAGCCCAAGGATAGAAACTATTTTAAAACCTATTTGTTCAGCTGGTTATGCTTCGATGTCTTCTGCCTGATGGTAGAAGTACGAAGAGACACTGACCAGGGGGTGAATCATCTCTGAGTATCTTCCTTATTCTGCTAAAGCAGCGAGACCTGGCAATGTCATCCAGTGGTGTTAGAGGGCAACCAAATTGATCACTCTCTGTAGTGCCTTCCTGTCCACAGCAGTTAAACCAGTGTACCATAATGTAATGCAGTATGTGAGGACACTTTCTATCGTGGACAAATAGAAAGAGGTCATCAGCCACCTGATTTTTTCGCGGGACTCTAAGGAAATTAAGTCTCTGTTGGGCCTTGCCAATCATCAGGGACGTGTTGTTTTTCCGGGTGAGATCTTGACTAATAAGCCCTCCCAACAATTTAAAAGAGGAAACCCTCTCCACACATTCCCCCTTGATATACAGTGGGACAGATTCCTCTTTGTGCTTCTGAAAATCTAGCACCATCTTGGCTATTATCTTTTGAATAAACATAGCATAAAAATCTTATACATATACACACGCTGTATGTGTGTGTGTGTGTGTGTGCGCGCGCTGGCCTTGTTGTATTCGGGTCTTTTCCTGTGTAAGATTGAGATTGTCTTGGCAACGTTTCAGCGAGGTCTCACTCTCCATCTTCAGGCTGGTGTTTTGCCTTTTCTACCAAGTTTTGAAGCTGTTTGCAGGTTATGATCTCTGGAAGTAGAACAAAGGTAAGCATTTCCATAGATTACTTGATAGTGTTTACAGCCAATGATTGGTAGTAAACAACAATCTTGAAAAAGAGCTATGGATCTTTTTTAGAGGCCGTGAGTATGTGTGTGGAATAGGAAATAATTCTTGATTGTGAACATAGTATTGCTGGAGCATCATCAGCTCAGTCAACCCAATTTACTCATTTGTTTCAGAAACTTTCAATACAGCTTCAAAAATACTTAACTTTAGAGTAGCCTTCTAGGAGGTTCTCCTTTCCCTTGTTGCTTGTTTGCCTCTACACCAATAATGGTATAGAATTCCTTTCATTGGCCAAGAAAAGGGCAATGATGTGATCTTTCCTAAATTTATATTTTAGTAAAATTTCAATTTAGTTGAAAAAAAATTCATATATTTTACACTGGATTGTAGGTGAGATCACAAACAATATCCATTCCCCACAACATTAAACCATATATAATACTCTATGAACAAACACCATAACAGAATAAACAAGACTCCACTGAACTGGTCCCTAATGCTTGGGGTAAAAGTATTTGTTTTGTTCCTCAGAGAGCTACAAACCACAATATTTTCTTCTGGCCTTGTTATTAATTTTTTCCTCTCTGCTCCCGGCATTCCAATTCCTTATTGGAATGGAGTGGGAGTGGAGTGGGAGGAATTATTTTTCAAATTGATATGCTTTCCTGGTGAACAGTCATGTATTAAGTGTTGTTAATGTAAAATGTTAATCAGCCTGGATATAGAAAGCTTGTTCTGGTAGGGAAAAAAACTTGCTAATGTAAAAACAAGTTTCTCCATCTAACTAACAGCAGAAAACAGTCAATTTTCAGTTGGATCTAACCGTATGTTTAACAGATGCAGAGGAACATAGCTTATTAGCACTGGTGTTATAATGCTATTCCACTATATATATAGAATAATATGATGCAATATGACAATATGTTGTAATAAATAAATATTATACTGGTAAGATATTATTTAATAATTTTTAGTACACAGTATTTTGGACTAATGATATTTACATATCCTTTTATATTAGGGGTGCACTTTATTAAGTTCCATCAAACCTTTGGATGTAGCCTTGAGAGCCCCTCAACTTTTTAATAAGAGGTCATGGTGCATAATCATATTAACTATTCAGTCTCACTTTAAATGACTTATAACATAAATACAATCCTATTTTTTCTTTCTCCCTCTTTTATAAATCTAGATGCTCCTCATTTCAATTCTGCATCTCTGAATTCTAAGCCCCATCTATTTTACAATATATGCCTTCTCCTGTTATGCTTCTTAAAGAAAGAAGGGTACTTTTGGATGAAAAGGGACAGCATCAGTGATGGGATTCAGCCGGTTCGCACCTATTCGGGAGAACCGGTTCGTAACTTTCTAAGCAGTTTGGAGAACCGGTTGTTGGAAGAAATCTTATTTTATTTTTTTCCCACTTTACAGGGCTAATCCTGTAAGGAAGGCAGGAAGGAAACATTCTGGTATTGTTTCTAGCCTCATCTTTATTGCCCTGCTTACAGAAACTGCCTCTCCAGCTAACCCTTATTACACTGTAACAATTAAGGCGAAGCGCCCATCTACGCAAGTTGGCCATAGCCACATTGTCACATAACCACCGAGCTATGCCTACCCAGCTGGTCATTATGGCAGAGAACCGGTTGTTAAATTATTTGAATCCCACCACTGGACAGCATCCTGGATACATAATGATTTAGGGGTGTTCAATCTGTGCACCTAAGTCTGCCATCTAGTTCAGTTTGTTGGATTGCATAAATAAAGGCGAGCCAATATTCTGTAAAACTGAAAAACAAATCCTGTAATCCAGCCATGGTGCTATCAATATTCTCCCTTTCTCTAGTTCTTGCATATCCTGTTATTCCCATTTAAGGTGGACTTTTTAGCTTTAAAGATACTTTTATTCCAACACCTACTCTTGCAAGTAAGCAAAACATTACCAGATGGTTCATTGACCTGGCATGAAACACTATCTGAGCTGTAGCAAAGCAATTTAACAGTTACTGTTTCTAAGTCATATACCTCTACTAACTAGTAACTTCCCCATGGTGATTATAATATGAAAGAGATATTTGTGTATAGTCCAGCTATATTGCATTACATAATTTAATTAAAAAGTATGGGGCATCTTTACAAAGAGTTTGTGTTCACTATTGTAATCTAAACGAAAATGTATTTTGACATTCTGACAATGTATAATAGGTTTGCATGCAGACATACAGAATTTGATAGAAGCATTGCATTATGCCATCAATTGTGTTAACAATATTACAAACAATACAAACAATAATAGCTGCAACAGCAGCTAAAAATGAAAAGCATCACTACTAATAGAAGCCCATTCTGCTCTTGATTGCTTTTCAAGAGAAGATTGATTTAGAAACCATTTGTCAATGTCACAAGTATATATTTTTTAAATTAATCTTTTTCATTATTGATCATAACACACCAACAAACTAAATGGTGAACAGTGACAGCTGAATGAAGCAGAAGAAAGGCATAAGATTTTAATAGCAATGCTATAGAAGCATATTGTTGAGTTTTTTAATGACATGTGGGCATACTCTTAGTTTACATCTAGCTAATTAACAATTCACTGGGAGTAATTCTCATCTATCACCATTCTGTACTTTTAGAGGATGATGTAATGTTGCCAGAATTTGGGAAAGCTGGCTGCTTCCTTCTCCCCCTCTCCTTCCTCTCCAAGTGCTTTTCTGAAGGAATTCTCCAGTATGGGATGGACAATGGCATGAGACCAGACAGTCTCATTGCACATGGTTTGCTGTAGCCAGTGTTGAATATCTCTCCAAGGTGCAGTTGGTTGTTACGGAAGCTGAAAGATGGAGGTGGGGAAACTTACTCCAACACAGTTTTTCCTTGTATATGTCTGGTTTCTCTGAGTCTGTAGAATTATTTCAGTGCTATCCCAGGCATATGTGGGATACCACATTTCTTAGCATGGCATGGGTTAAGAAATCAGCATTGTTATTCTGTTCAGTTAAGTCTATTCAATGCTTCCTCAGAACTAGTAGGCTGATAAGACCAGCTTTTTGCAGTAATTCAGAAGGATATAATTGAAAAACAAAGGGAACAATCTGTGTTAGAAGGCTTGACCACAGCAATATTCAGAATGGAGTCATTTCCATCTGTAGTTAAAAATAAGTTATGTATTTGTTTTTTGTTCCCTGACTATAACTAATGTGTCATCCATTGTAGCATTGGGAATCATCACTAGTTTGACTAATAACTTCTGTGGTTTTATACTTGGCTTAAAGTATTTTAACTTACCTAGCTAATTTTTTTACATGGAAATAATAATATGCTAAAATGTATTCTTAGTTTCAAGTTGCTGCAAAAAAAAAAGGGAAACCAAATTAATAGGACTGGTATACATACAAGACTTTTCATGTTTGGATGTCTAGCCGAGGGGTGTCAAACTGGTCTCCCAAACTCAGTTTTCAGCTGCCACAACCTCCTGCAATCCTCTGTCAGAAAAATGGAGCTGGGGAAGGCTGCATGTGGCCCTCCTGAGCTCCATTTTCACTGGCAGAGGGTTGCATGAGACTGTGGTAGCCGAAAACAGAGCTTGGAAGCTTATTTATTCTGGCAGAGTACTCGGGTCACTACAGGTGCCCCCAACACAAATGACGTTGAGTTGGCCATGCCCACTCCTTCCCACAAGGTCAAACACAACCCTGATGTGGCCCTCAATGAAATCAAATTTGATACCCCTGGTTTAGCCAGTTGGCTGGTCTCATATTTTATAAGACACACTGCCAAATTAATCATTACTCCCCTGATTCATGAAACTTCATTTGATCAGTTCATCTCAAGATTTTTTTTAACAGTTGAGACTCTGAAGCACAACCCCTGGGATGTTCACGTCTCTTGTGTTATTGTTTCAGTTAATTTATGTCTATTTTTAATGACATCAAAGTGGCAAGGTTCGAGGTTTCTTTTCTCTTTCTATATTGTCATTTGTAGATTTCAATTAGGTTTTGTGGTAATTTTTTCAGGTTCATTATTAGACATTAGTTATTCAACATGAAGTTTTGGTGCAGTTTATTCAATTAGCTATTTCAAAAGAAAATAATCATAAAATTGTCTCTGGGTTACAGATCAATACTTGGCTTAGATTCATTGTTAATAGTATTTATTAAACTTATCCACAAAAGATTATGCAATAAAGAGTTGTAAATGCTGCAAAATGGTAACATACCTACCTTTCTGAAAAACATCGAAAGGCAACTACAGTGACTTGAATTGGGGGAGGGTTTAATTTAAAATTTATGGTGAAGGCATTTTTCTCTTCTGACAAAAGGACAACAGGGACAGAGTTAGCTTGACCTTTCTTAACACAGTTCCAAAATATTAGGAAGTACTTTTCTATACTTTCTTTAGACATGCTTATGGTGATGGTAAGAATGAAAAGAGGACTTTAAAAAAAATCTTAAAATATAAATAGGCTGTCATGGAAGATTGTAATCTTTTAAATAGGCTAGTCACAATTCATGTAGGTTTTATTGAGAATAATTAGTGCTCCTTGAAACAATCTTATAGCCAGTTCTTTAACAAGGGGATTATGTTCCATATAATAGCACTTAGACTTATATCCCACTTCACAGTGCTTTACAGCCCTCTCTAAGTGGTTTACAGAGTGAGCATATTGCCTCCAACAATCTGGATCCTCATTTTACCGACCTCAGAAGGATGGAAGGCTGAGTCAACCTTGAGTCTCTGAAAATTGAAATGCTGGACTGCTGGCATGTGGCAGTCAATAAAAATAATCTGCAATACTGCATTCTAACCACTTTGCCACCATGTAATAATCACGTCATTGATAGTTTGATTGTAGAATTTTAGTCCAACTGAATGCTTACAGAAAATATCAACCTCTGTTCACTCGACTAGTAGTCTAAATAATACGTAATGGTGATATGGGATCACTATTTTACTTACTTCTTCAGTGACAGGACCCTTTGATATGTATGCAAAATATTCCTGCATATTGCCATTTTGATTCAATAGTCTAATAATACATGAAAGAAATTCAGCATAAACTAAATTCTTACTCTTTATGTTGCCTTTTGGTGACCAAGAATATATCTCATTCACTTGAATTATGCTTCTGTTTCTTTCTTTTTTCCTAATCTACTTTTTCCTTTTATTTTACTAACAAATAAGACCAATTTTTCATATACATAAACTTAAAAGCTTACATTGCCTGGTTTAAATCTATAACTAAGGACAGAGTCATATTGTTGATCGAAAAAGTAGAAAACCAGTCATTATTTATTTCCATTGATGTGGTGTTAAAGATTTTCAGTGTTCTGCTTTTGAATAAGATATAACTTTTTAAAAAAGTCATATTGATATGTTTGAATATGATTAAGGCTGTTCACTGCTTTCAGTGAGGCAGTCAGAAAAACACTAAGAGAGGTGTTCCAAGGGAAAAAGAATCTTTTTATGAGAGAGTTTATCACAAAGATAATGACAGATGAAGATCTTTATGATCATCAGTTTGATTATCTTGGACTCTCTCTTTCTCTATCTGGATAGAACATTTCCTTACCCTCCAAAAGGATTATTTTTTCAGCTATTATTGACATTTTAAGAAAAAAAACATAATGCAAATAGTGGTAAACTAAATCAAACAATAAAAACCAGAGATAAGGTTTGTGGGGGAAAAATGATGTTAGAAGGGACATAGCATGCAGACAAAATGATATCAAGAAGAAGTTTACTTAATGAAAAGGAAATCAGGCATTTTCATATTGGCATTGTTAAGGAGGGCAAGTGTGTGGCGAATGAATGATTATATGGTCAAAAGGTTTGGATTGTATTCAGGAGTAGCACATAGGGATTAGAGGTTAAAAGGATGAGTCCACGCATCACATTATAAAGAATATGATATTAGTACAAAAAAGGGGGGGGAAAGCCGGGCCTCTTGGGCAAGGATTAAAACTGAGAAATAATAATTGAGGTTGAAGAGAATACAAAAAGGTCTTTCTGTTGAAAATGGATAATTTTTTTTAAGATAAAGCAAAAGCAGGATTTAATAAAGTGTACGCTATATAATTTTCTCATAATTCATGAAAATATCATACAAATGAATAATCCCATTTTGATTTAAGAGTTCCACTCTCATTATGGACAACGCCTCAACGTATGTTCCAGAAAGGAAGTCATGGTTGTGTTTATGAAATAGATTTGGAGTTACATGTGTAATTACATGCATTTTGCTTGGAATAAAAATAATAAAAATACTGAGTACTGATATCACACAAAACAAAGAATTTGCTTGCATTGAAAAGATAGCTACACATCTTGAGGAGAAAGTTGTTTGAGATACAGAAAGCATTATTTATTTTAGTTCTGACTTTCAGCAAAAATTCAGAAAATTCATACCATTCAGTAATTACGGTTCGTTTATCTTAATCATCCAGAAACTTCCTTGCAGAATATAGATTTTATGTTCATATCTTTATATTTTATTATCAAATTATTGCAAATGTTCCCGCCAAAGGTAATTCTACAATTAAAATTCAATCTTTTTCTGTACTGTGATTCAATACTTTGAGATTAATACCACCATCAAAAGGTAATAAACTTATCCTTGATGCCAAATCATCTGAGAAGAGGTGAGCCCTTGGTAAAGAAGGTTCTCTCAGTTTTCCCAGGAAAAATATCATGATTATGAAGATAATCCTCCATAGTTCCTTGGAGAAAGTGCAAAACAAATAATGTATTCATAATATTACTTTTTTTTTCAGAACTCACTCTCCTCCACTCCAGGAGAAGGTTACTGCAAAATCTCCATTTCCTCCCGATCAGCTGGGACTCAGGAGGCAGAGAATAGATGGGGGTGGGGCCAGTCAGAGGTGGTATTTACCAGTTCTCCGAACTACTCAAAATTTCCACTACTGGTTCTCCAGAACTGGTCAGAACCTGCTGAATACCACCTCTGATGTACTGTATATGTGTATGTGTTTGTGTGTGCTCGTGTGTGTGTATACCCTTTCATTACTTGAAGGGTTTTTAGTGCTTTCTGAGCTTGTTTGCTTTCTTGCAGACGTTTCATTACCCAAACTAGGTAATATCATCAGTGCTAGTAAGGAGTGAGGTTTGTTGTCAGTTTATAATTTTGATGGCTTGCTGTCATTATTGGTGGGGATGATCTTAGAAATTCTTTGGTTGGGCTGTGTTGTGGCCCAGCAGGAGCCGTTGGAGCTGCAAACAGACTCCACCAGCGAGCGGCCTTATGAGTTGGCTCTAGAAGAGGTGGAGGACCCTGGACAGGGTTCCGACTCTGAGCAGGGCGCAGAGAGGCTGGTTGGCCACCAAGAGGCACCTGAGGCATGGAGCAGCGGTGAGAGCCGAAGGGAGTGTGCTCCTAAGGTCATGCCTTGGAGTAGTGCTGAGGAGACAAGGGTCCTGGATGCCCGGCAACACCGGGCAGATTGACGTAGAGAGCAGCTACACAGTTACAAAAGATAATTGGACCCAGGTGATTGTAATTCGGCTCCTCTCAAGATTGTATTTAAAGAGAGACTGGGAGGAGCCTGGTTTTGCAGGATTCAACGTCATTCCTAACGCTGGAGAAGCTGTTATCTGTCGAAGTCTGAGTTGCTGCCAAGGTTCTTATCTGTTTGTTATGCTTGGCTTTCAGCCACCGAGGTTTTGGTTTCTTGCTAATAAAGTGCTGTGAAATTCCAGTTAAACTTGTCTCAGCATTCGTTACTGGACAGAGGAGGTGGTCAGAACAGGCTGTTTACTGTTGGCTCTTCGGTAGTTTCTTGATTGGGGCATTGTTTATTTGATTGTTGGTCTGATGTTAATCTTGGAGTTAATCTACAGTATGCTAATCTTCTGCCACCTAGCAGTTCAAAAGCATGTAAAAATGCAAGTAGAAAAATAGGAACCAGCTTTGGTGGGAAGGTAACAGTGTTCCATGAGCCTTCACCATTTAGTCATGCTGGCCACATGACCATGGAGATATATTCAGACACCGCTGGCTCTTCGGCTTTGAAACAGAGATGAGCACCACCCCTTAGAGTTGGGAACGGCTAACACATATATGCGAGGGGAACTTTTACCTTTTTTATGCTGATCGGAGAATGGATTGCTACTGGAAAGATGTTTGGTTCTTTTTGTTTCCTTTTGGGCTCTTTTGCATAGTCTATAGATGTATCCTTAATTACCAGTTATTATTATGTGTTATATGTAGAGCTTTCTATGATCTAAATCAAAACTATTAAATTAGTTTTGATGCAATTCTGCTGGGTGTGAATGGGTAATATTTTTGTGGCTTGTTGAAAAGATGGTATATATTTTGAGTGAGGAAGTACATGTGGGCTTTATAAGTACTGCTTTTGTTGAAATGAGAGTGAGCTGCAGATTTTTTTAAATGAATCCAAAAACAGTAGGATTGAAATGAAAATACTGTGGTAGCATTTGCCAGCTCGATACAGAAGTGGAGGGTTAATAAATTATATTGCAATAGGTAAAGTAGATTAGAAATAATACAGTATTGGCAATATAAAGCAATGTAAAAAGTTTCTTTTTAACCTAAATAAATTATTGCAAGCATCACTTTCAATATGTATACTCTTGTATTCATATTATCATTTATTAATTGTGAGAATATAATATTTTAGGGATAGTCATGTTTTAGTTGCATTCTAAATCAATCAAATTCATGACCAATTTGCTCACATAAATGCCATAAGTATCAGTATTCTTATGCTGTAGACAAAGATGAGGCTGAAGTCAGGTTGATATCTGCAGGAGAAATGGAGGAAGAGGTTGAGGGTTAGGAATAAAGCATGCGTATGTTGTCACTGCAAATATCAACATTATGTACCTTCATCTAAAGCAGGAGTGTCAAACTTGATTTCATTGAAGGTCGCACCAGGATTGTGTTTGACCTTGTGGAGGCTGGGGGGGGGGTATGGTCAGAATGGGCATGGCCAGCTTGACATCACTTGTGTTGGGGGCTCCTGTGGTGGCCTGAATGCTCTGCCAGTGAAAATGGGCACCCAAGCTCCATTTTTGGCTGCAATGGCCTCCTGCAACCCTGTGCCAGTGAAAACGAAGCTTGAAAACGGAGCTCCATTTTCACTGGCAGAAGTTGCAGGAAGCCGTCGCAGCCAAAAATGGAGCTTGGGAGCCCGTTTTTGCTGGCAGATACATTGTGGGCCAGTCTTTTGCTGTTTCCAGGGCTGCCCCATAAGCCAGATCTAAACACCCATAGACTGGATCCAGCCCCTGGTCCTGAGTTTGACACCTCTGATCTAGATATTAAAGACATCTCAATATCTCCTCTTTGCTGTACTACATAAACAAATTACAAAATAATTCTAGTGAAGTGATAAAAATAGCATTCTAAATTTGCAAGCCTCATATGCAAGAGGTGTAGTGCCTAATATGTAGAAGAAATACTTTTTATTGTTCTTGCTGAATCCTTTTTCCCAGCATTGCTTCACAGAATAATTGCAGTTAGTAGTAATGAGCGATCAATATTTCTAGCAACAGCACTAAAGAATAATCTTTCAATTATTGATTTTTGGCTCCTTATGATTCTTAGCTGGAATACTATTTTCATCTTCAGCAAATCAAGACTGAAACATTGTTTAACCTTGCTAGAAAACAGTGATCTTAAAAACATATGAGCAACAACCTAGATAAAGGTGTAAGAGAGAACACTTACTGAACAGAAATCAAAGGACAGTTTTCATACATAATATAATATAGAACATAGAGTCCAGTGATGCTTGGTGCCCTGCTTTTGAAGTTCTTTATCAAAGCATTGTTGTAATGGATACGTGTGGAAAACCAGTGGGTAAAAGTTCTCCCTGAGTCATTAGGATAATATCATAGAAAAAGTAAGAAAATATTATCTACTATAGGCACTTCATTATTCTGAAAATGTTCTTAGACTAATTGTAAGAGTCTTAAGAAAGCTAACATAATTTACTTATTAAGGCATGTATGTATGCATGCTTGTATGTTTTTGTTATTTTAGTAAAACCACAATAGGATATTTGGTTACTTCTACTTATTATTTCTTCCTCAACATGAGTGGTTAAGTGGTTTATATTTATTTGATCTGATAAAATGAAGCTACAATTCAAGTATACATAAATTCCCCACTTAATAGGTAACACATCTAAAAGGCAACATCAAATGATACAAGTAATAATGCAAGAACCTTGAACTATCAGTCATTATAATAAATATAGCATATACAATACAATAAATAAAGTTGATTGTCCCAAGCTATCCATCCTATTACAGGAAGAGGACTTTTGGTTTCACTTTCCATTTTAATATAGTGTGCTTCTCAATAAGATCTAAAATTAAATGTGATTGTATAAAGGAAGTCTCTCAGAAGTTAGATAAGTTGTTAATGAATGTATGCTTTCTTGTGACTTCAGTTAATAAGTCTAAGTTGAATTTTTTGATCATCATCATGTTTAGAAAAAAGGGTTCTAGTTTGTATTAAATTGGAATCCTTCAATGAGCTAAAGGTGATTAAAGATATGGGTACTGGTGGTAACTGCCTATCCTCTTTGGGCAACCTTTTCAGAATTTTGACATGCAGCTGCTTGACAAAAGTTGTTTATAGTTTAGTTTTAATTTATTTATATGCCGCCCTTTTCCCTGAGGGGACTCAGGGCGGCTCACAACTCAAGGGAGGGGAAATACAAACAAATAACAAAAAAACATAAAACCATACACAGTTAAAAGCACAACAGTCATACCATTCGAGTGGGGCAACGAGTCTTTAGCCCCAGGCCTGTCGGAACAGCCAGGTTTTAAGGGCTATGCGGAAGGCCTGGAGGGTGGAGAGGGTACGAATCTCCATGGGGAGTTCGTTCCAGAGGGTCGGAGCAGCCACCGAGAAGGCTCTCCTCCGGGTAGTCGCCAGTCGACACTGGCCGGCTGATGGGATTCGGAGGAGGCCTAGTCTGTGGGATCTAATTGGTCTAGTGGAGGTAATTGGCAGTAGGCGGTCTCTCAAGTATCCAGGTCCAATACCATGAAGGGCTTTGTAGGTGACAACTAGCACCTTGAAGCATACCCGGAGATCAACAGGCAGCCAGTGCAGCTCGCGGAGGATAGGTGTTACGTGGGTGAACCGAGGCGCACCCACAATCGCTCGCGCGGCTGCATTCTGGACAAGCTGAAGTCACCGAATACTCTTCAAGGGCAATACTCTTCAAAGGGGCTGATTTTCTGTCTGAATATATTTAAGGAATGTCTTATAGTTAAGGTGACCAGATTTTCAGATTGGTAAAGAGGGACACCTTTGACCGGGGGAGGGGGGGGGGCTTGATTAAAAAATTTATACGGAGCAACAAAAATTTTCATACAACACAAAAATAGTATTGTAATATTTTTTTTATTTCAACATAACTACAATTTACAAATATAATACGTTTATTTACATTTATATTTATTAAATATATTGACAAAAATTATGTACAGAATAATTTTACTCTTTGGCATATTTCTCACTTGAGTGAATTTTTTTTAGTAGATTGCTGTCATTGTTTAAAAGGTCATGAAATTTTTCACACGAATTTGTTAAATTATATTTCACACATAAAATGGCTTTCAAAGTCTCAACACTTAATTGTGATTTTTCTGATGTCCACACTTGATTTACCGTAGAAAAAACGCGTTCAGTTGCAGCATTAGTTCCTGGTAAGGACAGCGCGTATTCCACAATTTTTAATACATTATTGTATGAAATATGGTTTGTTTGAAAATGATGAAATATTTCTAGCCATTTGTTCTCTATTGTCATTTTTGCTGATGCCCAAGATTCAACCTTTTCCTTATTCATATATTGTTTTAAATATGATACCTCAGTAAAAATAGTGATATTTCAGAAATATCACTATTTGGGAAATTTTGATTAATATGATCAAATGATTTTTGCACATCATGCCAATCAAGTTCTTTTTTTAATGCAACCCAATTAAAATGTTCAATATCATTATAATGTACCGTCCACTCTTCTAAATAATCTACGCAGTTACTATAGAACTTTTTAACATGATTCATGGTGTCTGCACGATTTATTGCACCTTGTTCTTCTAGCTGGCTTATACTATTACGGATAGTTATGGGAATAAAAATATTTTCTAACCGCTCTTGACACTGAAATTTTAAATTATTAAGTTCATTTGCTACTTCGATTACCGAAATTTTGTCACCTTCAATAAGTTTTATACTATTTTGAAAAACAGCTGCTTGATTGTGTACAAACTCTAGCCAAATTTTTGAAGATTCTTTTTCAAAAAACTCTTCTAAAATTCTAGGACATTTATCCTGTGATAGAAAGTAGGACTTCAAAGGATCGTATATTTGCAAAATTCTTTCGACAGCTGGCAAAAGAGCTAACCAGCGCGTTTTACTGTATCCAAGTATTTTGCGATATTCGACTTCCACATTTTCACAAAATTCTTTAAGCATTTCAACGCGCACAGTGTATATATAGAAATAAGAATATATTTTAACAATAATATTTTCCACATCTATGGGCAACAAGTCAGCAGCTGTTTGAATGGCGTTATGTATTATGTGCGCTGCACAACCAACACCAATAATGTTTTGATTAAGCTTTTTGTTTAATTTATGAAAAATATTATTTGTACCTCTTCTCGCTTTTCCTCCAAAATTTGCATTCGTATTGTCTCCACAATATGCAATTATTTTGTGTTTTAAATTGTTTTGTTCCAAAATATTAACAATGGAACTGAAAATTATTTCAGAAGTTTCGCCAGGCAAAGAAACAAAATCTAAAATTCTAATTTGTATTCCAGTTCCCAAATCAAAAAATCTAATCAGGGTTGGAAATAATTTGATATCCTTATGATTAGATGCATCAGAATATATGGATACAAAATTAATTTTCTCTAGATTTTTGTTTAATTCTGAAAATGCATATGGGGAAAGCACATTATGCACAATTGCCTCGGATTTTGTTCTAGCACAGGTAAATTTTTTGTTGAATAACTTTTTGACAACTTGTGATGTACAGTCCATAGATCTGAAGGAATGATTGTGATTAATAGCATGAAAAGACATAAGTCCTTCTGCTAATGCTAATTTCTTTTCTTCGTCTGCATACGTTGGTTTACGAAAATATTCCTGCATTCTGGAGGAAGATGCAGCAGCATTTACATATCTTTTATGTTTCTGCGTCTCCAAGTGCTTTGTAATATCATGCCTCCCACAGTGCGAAATAGAAAATTCACTATTACATTTCTCACATCTTACTATGTGATTGCCACTGTTCCCTCTAAGGTGCGCGCCTGCGTGGCCGCGCACGTGGCTAGAAACCCCCGCGCAGAGATTTCTAACTGCCGCGCAGAGCTTTCTACCAAAGCAAACGTGGGGAAGTCCTTTGCAGGCGGCTAGAACTGGCTGCCTGCAAAGGACCTCCCCAGACTTGTTTTGATGAGCCGCCCGTGGCAGTGGTGCCTCTCTCTCCACGTGGAGCACCTGAGCTGGCCCCCGCGTTATCCCTCCCCCTTCCTCCTCTGCCGTGCTTTTGAGGCCGCGGGAGCTAGTAGGAAAGCGGCGGAGGTGGAGGCGATGGCAGGGATAACCCAGAGCCCAGCTGAGGTGCTCCGAGCGGAGGGGGAGGCACCACCGCCGCTGCTTTGCCGGTGAAGGAGAAGGAGCAAGAGGACTGGCGGCTTTGAAATGGTCCCGCCGGCTGGATTGGATCGACACGAATTGGATAAAATTATTCAAAGTCTGGACAGAAAGATGATAGGGAAAATATACAAATTCCTCTTGAAGTATCAAATGGAAGAGGAAATTGTAAAAGAACCAATGATAAAATGGGCACAGAACTTTGGCTATAACATTGAACTAGACAAATGGGAAAAATTTTGGGGAATAAATTTAAGAATGACACTATCAATCCCATACAAGGAAAACCAGTACAAAATGCTTTATTATAGATGGCATCTGGCACTGTCAAGGTTGCCCAAAATTTCAACAAATACCTCGCTAAATTGCTGGAAATGTGGCACATATTATCATTTATGGTGGACTTGTGAAGAGGCAAAAAAATTCTGGAAAAGGATCAAAAATTGGTTGGAGGAAATAACAAAGGTTAAGTTAGATTGAAAACCTGAACTCTTTCTATTAGGAATTATACCGACGAAATACAAAAAAGAAATACAATATCTAATATTACGTATACTTACAGCAGCAAGGATAGCTTTCGCCCAGAAGTGGAAAAATAAACTAAACCTAAATGAAGAAGAAATAATAAGAAACATTATGGACTGTGCCGAAATGGATAAATTAACGAAAGAAATACAGGGAAAAGAAGAATCAGAATTTTATTGGATATGGGATAATTGGTATATAGTTGGATGGAACAAAGGAATCACAGACAGTGGTCACATTGTTCTAATATCTTTAAAATCAACTTTTGGAACATCTCTGACTAAACACTGATTAAGATCTTAGGAAACAGAAAGTCAGATGATTTGCACACTATTTTCTTAATTGTTCTATAGCATATATACAAAGCTGTAACTTCAGTAAAATAATTACTTTTATTAGAATAAACTTCTGCCACAGCCTCTAAGTTTACTTACACAGGTAAGTTTCTACCACTTCTCAACATCAGAGTCAAAACTTTTTTTTTAATTAGAGGAGACAATCTTTCATGGCAGATTTTTAAAACTCAAAGATCTCTAGTATTAGAGAATATTGGTATTTTGAGATTATACAAAGCTGTAACTTCAGTAAAATAATTACTTTTATTAGAATAAACTTCTGCCACAGCCTCTAAGTTTACTTACACAGGTAAGTTTCTACCACTTCTCAACATCAGAGTCAAAACTTTTTTTTTAATTAGAGGAGACAATCTTTCATGGCAGATTTTTAAAACTCAAAGATCTCTAGTATTAGAGAATATTGGTATTTTGAGATTATAGGGGCTGCCACGCCGGCAGAAGCTCTGTGAGTCGTGACCAAGTGGAAGTTAGTTAACTGCGCAGGGGAGGGTGGTGGGAAGCGACCACGCCTCGTGGACTCGCGACGTGGTCGCTGGGAACCGCAGCACAGGCGCCACCACGCCGGCAGAAGCTCCGTGAGTCCGTGACTGAGTGGAAGTTCTCCGCGCGAGCGGCGGCTGTTTCACTCACGCAGAGAACTTCCACTTGGTTCCGGAGCTTCTGCCGTCCGTGGCGGCACAGCACAGGGGCTGGCTGTGACGCGAGGTGAAACTGAACTCCACAAAGGGGGAGAAGGAGGAGAGGAGGGCTGTCTCCTCCCCCCAGCGCCTCCCGATTCCCACTGGTACCAGTCCATTCCATTACTCACCAGTGAGTTAAGCTAAGCCTAAGCAGCTGCAACCAAAACAAAAGACAAAATGAAATGGAGACTCGCGCAGGCGTGCTAAGCTAAGCGGAGTCCAGCCAATCAGTGAGCTGGCTGGGATGGAAAATTTTCAGCACGCGGCGTGCTGAAAATTTTCCATCCCAGCCAGCTCATTGATTGGCTGGAGTCCAGGCCAATCAGTGAGCGGCAGGCTGGGCTGGCTTAGATTTTTGTGTAGGATAGAACGGAACGAGCCAGCGAGCTAGCTGCTAGCAGCTGATGGGAGGGGGAGCGAGGGAGCTGCGAGTGCCAAAATAAAGCGTGTTTTTTTAAGAACGGCCCGGGACATGGGAAAATTAATGAAAAGGCGTCCCTATCCCGCCAAATGCGGGATGTCTGGTCACCCTACTTATAGTTTCCTTATTGTTTTTTCCAATAACAATTAACAATTCTCCTTTCTCTTTTTGTATTCGTTGTCAACATTAGATTAGAGCAGAAGGAAAATGTTAATGGTTAAGGTTCATAGTCAATACTAGAGGGCCATGTTGATCTCTTAATAGATTTGGATGAACTTTTCTTAATGGGAAACATTTCAGTTGAGCATAAGTTATCATGGAGATAGTTTGGCATTTGAATGTTCTTGAGCAGATACTCAAATACTGAATCTCATAGACTGGATAAACCAAATATCTACTAGTCAGAATGATGGGTGCTGTTCAGAGACTCCCATGGCAATCCTAGTGGAAACCAAATAACCCAAAGGAACAACTTTCTCTGCTCTTGGGTTAGATCAATGCAACAACACATGAAATCAGACTAATTTTCAATTAAGAACCAACATATACTCTATTCCAGCTATAATCTCATTTTTGTTTCTCATGCAGTTTTGATGTAAGAAAGAAAGAAAACCTCTCTGGAGGGGGGATTTGTACCTTCAAATTTTTGACAAATAATCAGCAGTCCACTTACCCTAATGTGAAACAAATCTCAGAAGCACACTGTATTTTATCTGAGTTCTGGTATTCCTTTTTCTTGGATAAAGTTCTGCTAAAAAGCTATGACATAATTATCAAGTCCAAAAATTTATGGTGAGTGTGGACTAATGTATACATTCATAACATTGTAAGAAAACTCTTTCTTATTGTTAAATGAAATTGAAAGCTGTAATTAAGCCTGTAATAATGTATCTATCAGACCTTTCATTCTAGCAGAGATAAGTGGGCCCCATTATCAAAGCAACAAGGGGAAAATGGGTCTCAAGTCCAAAAAAAGCAGAAAGTGCAAGTGGTTCAGACAGATACTAATTCACATCATTTTAACATGGGGAGCAGACACAGCACAATCAGATTTCCAATATTGTGTTTTTATAGCTAGTCCCAACAAAAGTAGCCTTAGCTTTTCTGTTCTGGGATATCAGGTAGGCTAGCAAGATATGGTGAGGAAATTGAGTCACAAACAGGAAGATGCATTTCCCACAACTTTCCATGAAGAAGTATTTTTCTGTGCAGGAATTTTATAAGACATTAAATGATTCCATATCTTAAACTAGAAATGGAATTATGACCCAATAATGTCTTCATCCCTAAAGAGGGAATGAAATATATGCCTTTCCTCATCAAAGTAACTTCAAGAAAAATAACTGTTTTTCTTTAGGGGTTGAATGCCAATTAGTTTTATAAATGGTAGCTGTGCTTTCCCTCCCTACCGCCACTACCCCAATTCTATTGCATTCAGGTTGCTTTATCTTATGCATTTATCACAGATTTATTTTTTATTTATTTATTTATATCCTACCTTTAACATTATTTTTATAAATAACTCAAGGTGGTGAACATACATAGTACTTCCTCCTCCTCTTTTCCCCACAACAGCAATCCTGTGAGGTGATTTGGGCTGAGAGAATAACTTCCCCAAAGTCGCCCAGTTGGCTTTCGTGCCATTAGAAAATTGACTGTAAAATTTGATATTGGAATAGACAGATAAATGTACAACATATAATTATGTCGTAACATGGAGTAAATTTAAAACAGTATGGAGATAGATGCATGAATTTATATTCATAGAATCATAGGGCCGGAAGGAGCCTTGAAGGTCTTCCAGTCTAGTCTGCTCAAGGCAGTAGCCTTATACCATCCCAGTGAAATGATTGTCCAGTCTATTTTTGAAAACTAGATATTAAGAGTATTATGAGAGTAGCTCATATTTGTGATGTGTTATTCTGCCCTTTGATCTCAAGGGAATGTTTCTATGGGGAATGTATAGCAACTTTCATCCACCTGTACCTTTCAGATTAATAGATAATAACAATATATAATTTATTAGTTGCAATGTAACCAGTTGCAATGTATGGCTGTGAAAATTGGGCCATAAGAAAGGCTGAACGCCAAAGAATTGAGGTCTTTGAACTATGGTTCTGGAGAAGACTCCTGCGAGTCCTTTGGATTGCAAGATGATCAAACTGGTCAGTCCTAGAGGAGATCAACCCAGACTGCTCTTTAGAAGGCCAGATCCTGAAGATGAAACTCAAATACTTTGGCCACCTAATAAAAAGGAAGGATTCACTGGAGAAGAGCCTAATGCTGGGAAAGATTCAGGGCAAAAGAAGAAGGGGATGACAGAGAATGAGGTGGCTGGATGGAGTCACCGAAGTAGTGGGAGTGAGCTTAAATGGACTCCAGATGATGGTAGAGGACAGGAAGGCCCTGGAAGAATGGGGCTCATGATGGGTCAGACATTACTTCGCAACTAACAACAACAACAATTTATTAGAGCAAGTTCACAAGTATGATAAGAACTCTGGATCAATAAAAATAATTTTGATCAATAAAAACATTTTATTTGTGTGAAACAAGTAAAAATGATAATTTAGTGAGACACTCATAACTAAGGTGACCAGATTTTCAGATTGGTAAAGAGGGACACCTTTGACCGGGGGGGGGGGGGAGTTGATTAAAAATTTTATACGGAGCAACAAAAATTTTCATACAACGCAAAAATAGTATTGTAATGTTTTTTTTTATTTCAACATAACTACAATTTACAAATATAAATTGTAACTGTTGCCAAACATCCAAATTTTGATCGCGTGACCATGAGGATGCTGCAATGGTCGCTAAGTGTGAAAATGGTCACTAAGTGTGAAAAATGGTCATCAGTCACTTTTTTCAATGCCATTGTAACTTTGGTCACTATACCACCTTTCTTGCCACAGTTCTTAAGTGAATAAATGCAGCTGATAAGTTAGTAACATAAGTGAATCTGGTTTCCCCATTATATGACCCCAGGACACTGAAACCATCATAAATACAAATCTGTTGCCAAACATCAAAATTTTGATCGTGTGACCATGAGGATGTTGCAACGGTCTCTAAGTGTGAAAATGGTCGCTAAGTGTGAAAAATGGTCATCAGTCACTTTTTTCAATGCCATTGTAACTTTGGTCACTAAGCCCATTATATCACCTTTCTTGCCACAGTTCTTAAGTGAATCTTAAGTGAAGATGTTATATCTTAAGTGAATCTTAAGTCTTAAGTGAAGATGTTATACTGTAGAACCTCTGGTCACGAACGCTTCTGACCAAAATATTCACATTCCCCCCCCCCCTGCTGATTTCCCCTTCTGCACCATTTTTTTTGTAAGCGCCAAATTTCCAAAATTAGGTTTGATTCATGACCAAATCGGTTTGCGACCAAAGTTATGGAACAAATTATGGTTGTGACCAGAGGTTCTACTGTATTCATGCCTTTACATACTCTATATCACCTCAAAATGTTGCACAGCCTTCATAAGTTTCTAATACAGATAAAATTAAATACAACATCAAAACCATAAAAAAGTAAAATTGGCCTGGCTGGAAATCAAAGTAATATGTATGTGTAACTCTGTGTGTTTTTGTGTGTGTTTCTGGTCTACTATCATTTTCTTATATTTGCTGAAAAGAAAGATTCAACTCCATGTGCAAAGCTTGGACCACTTGAAGATTAACTTCTGCCTAAGAGGAGCTACTTAGACAAGTTTCCTGTTTCTATGCCAATTTTTGTAGTATGTTATTTTAAATACACGAATCTCTTCCTTTCAGGCAAATACAATATTTGAATACCAAATAAGGAAAACTAATGAATTTCATCTTTTAGGATATTATGCTATTAAATGCAGCGAGGAAAAAAGTAACTGATTTGCTGATCAATAGGCTAAGGCAGTCTGTAAGGTAGGCAAATAGATTTGGGATGAAAGAATTAGACTATTATAATTCAACTCAATGAATCAATGTGTAAAATTGGTTGACTGTTTTCCCAGATCAAGGGAAAAAAGAGAGATGTAATTAATCATGAGTTTTAATTTAAAAGAACAAGTAGCAATATCACTTAGATTTATATCCCTCTTTACTGTGTTTTACAGCCATCTCTAAGTGGTTTACAGAGTCAGCATATTGCCCCCAACAATCTGGGTCCTCAGTTTACCAACCTCAGAAGGTTGGAAGGCTAAGTCAACCTTAAGCCAATCAGAATCAAATTCCTGTTAGTTAGCAGTGAGTCAGCCTGCAATACTGCATTCTAATCACTGTGCCACCATGGCTCTTTATAGTAGTAGTAGTAGTAGTAGTAGTAGTAGTAGTAGTAGTAGTAGCAGCAGCAGCAGCAGCAGCAGCAGCAGCAGCAATAGTAATAGTAATAACCCCCCCCCCCCCGCAGAGGTCTTTTCTCAGAGTAACCAACCAATTGCACAAGATGTTCATTAATCTCTAGCTCAGAATCACCCACCGTACTATCAATATTAACTTCAATTCTTGGCACAATTTTAATAATTTCATATCTCATGAGTAACTGTACCCCTAAATTAAATAGCTATTCATTTTGGCAGAGATTTTCAAAACATCTATATTTCTTCTTAAAACCTAATAGAGTTTTATGCATGAAGACTAGAAAAGTTAATTTGAATAAACAATTTGCTGTTAATTCAGATTGATAAAGTTATACATTTACCTTAAAAATCTCTTCAACTTTATATTGTTTGGATAGTTTTAGAAGTAATTATTATAAGGGAGTGGCACTAAGACATATAATTATGATTCTCAGTTGTGAACTTTTAAAACAGACAAAAATCGTGTTTCTCTCTCTTTACTACAGAGAATAATAGGAATTAGAATGACAATTTTATAATTATAATTTAGAATTATAATGACAGGTTTGAAAGGACTAGGTGGATGTATTTGAATCCTTGATAGAAGAACTTTTGAATAAAAGTTTAAGGACTTAAATATTCTTTTGGAATAAACACAAAAGGGTGTTTAGAATTTCGTTTTTCAAGAGGTACAATTTTTTGGAAAATGCTTCTGTTTCAATTCTCTTAAAAACACAATAGGATGAGACTTTGGTAGTTGAACAGTAAAGGGTACTAAAAGTAACTAAATATTACAGTTAAAAGAGAAGAACATTTAAGATGTACTGATACAAAATGAAGCTATTTTAACACTGGACATCCTACCAAAGGATATTTTTGAACAATGGAATAAGTTCATATTGAGAGTGTCTGCCATTATAATATATAAACTGTGTTTCAAAGATGTTATGAAAGAGAAAAAAAGTTATATCTGAAAAGAAATAAAGTTCTAGGACAGTGATGGCAAAGCTTTTCGGGCGGGGTGCCCAAACCGGAACATGCGTGCATGTGCATGCATATGCATGTGCACTTGATGGAGCACCAGAAACCAGAAGACCAGCTGGCCGGTGTGTATATGCCTGCTTTTGGGGCATTTTTGACCATTTCTTGGATTGTTTTCAGGCCATTTTCAGGCACTCCGGGGCCCATGGATGTGAATGCTGGAAACCAGAGGAACAGCTGGTGACGGCAGACGTGCCCACAGAGAGGGCTCTGCATGCCACTTTTGGCATGCGTGCCATAGGTTCACCATCATGGTTCTAGGACATTGTGTTTTTTCTTATTATTTCTTTCACTTTTTTTGTCAAAGCATTTTTTACAAGTCCTTTTTTCTCTTTAACAATATATGCATCTCTATTGCTATTATTTTGTTTTAGTCCTTTTTTCTCTTTTGTATCAATTAACAAGCAATAGAAATAAACAAGTTTTAGTGTATTATTTGAGGAGAATTAAATATCAATATTGTCAAAAGTAAAATGAAGGATAGTTAGTTTATGTGATCAAGTTTAAAATAGATTCTTTCTTATCTCTGGTACCTCTTAATGGACTTTTGCTGATCTGCACTGAAATGATTGTGTTTATAGATGAAAGATAGAGTATGGGAAGAAGAGATTATTTACTTTAAGGTACGTTGTCAAACTTGATTTCATTGAGGGCCACATCAGGGTTGTGTTTAAACTCGGTGTCCAGGGGTGGGTGGGGCCAGGATGAGTGTGACCAGCTCAACATCATGTTGGAAGTGCCTGTGGTGGCCTGAGTACTCTGCCAGTGGAAACATGCTCCTGAGCTCTGTTTTCAGCTGCCATGGCCTCCTGCAACCATCTGCCAGCGAAAATGGATCTCAGGAGGTCTGCCAGCGGCCTTCGTGAGATCCATTTTTGCTGGCAGAGGCACTGCAGCCCAATCCTTCGCTGTTTCTAGAGCGGCCCTATGAGCCTAAGTCCCCCGTGGGCCAGATTTACTGTTTATCCTCATAAAACTGTTTATACTTGTGAGGAAGGTGGGAATTTACTTCTGTATATATCTGTTTTCTTTTTCTTTCTTTTCTTTCTTTTTCTTTCTTTTCTTCTATTCATTTTTTCCCTTCTCTGTTTTTCTATTTTTTTTCTGCTTCCTTTTAGTTGTTTGTATTAATTTTTATCTTTTAAATTGTATTTTAATAATTAATATATATATAAAAACTTAGGAGTATAATGTATATTAACATTAGAGTGTAGATAATGTATTATGTCTTTTTATAATGTCCAACTGCTTATTAATTTGGCTGGAAGATTTTTAAGGAATTTAAGGGAAAATCTACAGTGTTTTTAATAATTAATACTAATGTAGCTTTTTGTCCATGTCCTCCAAGAAAAATCAAATGTTGCAACACCAGAAATTTATCCAAATTTACAGGGTTTCTAGTAGATTTGGATAAAGTAGATATCCACCCCTTAATATTTCAGAAAAATATGGGAAAAATCTAAGAATTCCTTTCATTGGATCAGTAAATTAACAGTAGTTAAATATTAACTGACAAGGAAAGTTTTGAACAATCTTTTAATTAAAACATTTTTATTTTTATTTAAATCAGCATATCATTTAAATTGCACCCTTCTGTTAGAAATATACTTCTAAAGTGATAAATTATTCAGTTTTGTTTTATGTTCTGTAATGTTTTTAAATTTTGTTTCCAGTGTTTTGTTGATCACTGAATGTTTGAATAGAATATGATTTTACTTGATACAATATTTCTATATGCAGATCCAAGAGCAGAGCTTTTTGCAATTGACAGATGTAAAATTGTGTCATCCAACATTTTTGGTATGGCACTCAGTGTGCTGATAATCACTTGGACCACTGTCTGGTATATACCATAATCATTCAGTTTTAATTTTAAGATCTTAATGTTTTGTGTGATCTTCACCAATTCTTTGTCCTCTATTCCATTATTCCCTGGTATTGCCACATCAATTATCCATACTTATTATTATATAAAATCATCTTAATTAGCGATTTATGAATAATTATGGGTTTTTTACTGAAAGGAGAAAAAGTCTTTTCTCCCCAAAGGGGCAATGACAACGAGCACCCGCACTCCAATATTGACCATACTCTATTCCACTTGTTTGATGATATAGTGTACTAAGCTTATCATAAAACTAGTTGAACTGAGATGAAGCAGAAGTATGTTAGATTTGTGACTCTGATCTTTGAAGACAAAACATGTAGAGAAAATGAACTTTGTGACTTGAGAATCATTAATAAGATGATTGTGCATCATTTTATTTCTTCCTCTATTATGAATTGATTAGGTTAATTGATTGGGTTAAATAAGGTAAACATTTTAATCATTGATTTTAAAACATTGCAGAAGATGGCAAAGACCAATCACATCTATACTTTTTCCAGGAGAAAAACTTGTTTGTATCCATATGATCACCTGGATCTGATCTTTACTCAGGGAAAACGTTCCTTGTTATTTGCATAAAGACTTTGTATTTAGTTGGCGAAAACTACTCTTTTTTCAGCCTCAAAACAGAGCATTATAAATAATGCTGTGAAACTATTCTGAATTCTCTGGAGATGTAGAGTAGGATAGAATTTGCACCTTTAGTTCCATAACCATGTTTCTTCCTCTACCATTGTTCATTAAAATCTTTCTAACTACTGCCTTTCAGCCTTTGTATTGTTGACAAACACAACCCAGACTTTCCTTCTCCCATTTTTACTATACTGATAATAAATGAAGTTGACACATGTCATCATAATATCTGGAAGGCCTGTTCTCTCAGCTTTGTCTATTCATTCTGGCAAAATGGGCCTCGGAGTTATGCATCAAGAGGGCTTTTGCCTTAAATTTAAGACATTTTTAGACAAATGCACTGCATCTATTCATTACATTCAAGTTCAGGGTGACTTTAAAATCATGTTTGAGAGAGAGTATTTAAGGACATACAGAAAAAATGTGTACATAATTTTGGCAGGAGGACACAAAGGATGTTCAGTTTTCTTTTTGAAATGTTAGTACCAAAGTATCACAGGATTGATACCTTTGTCTTGTTTAAGCCTACTATATCTGTAGTATAAAAATCCAGATGATCGGACTTTGACGGTCTATTTTAACCCCCTGCTTGAGCAGGAGATCTTATACCATTTCAGACAAATGACTGTCCAGTCTCTTCTTAAAAGTTTTCAGTGATTGGATACCAACAACCTCTGAAGGCACGCCATTCCACTGGTTGATTATTTTCACTATATATAACCTTGTTTTAGTCTATATATTCAAATATATTGAAGCATTTAATAATTTTCTTTTCAAATTGGTCAGTGGCTTGAAAGTTTTGAAAAATTAAATTTTATAGAATTGTCTGTATTCTTTACCATTTTGAGAGCTAGTTCATGTTTGAAAAATGTTTCCTACTTTTGTTGATTTTTTTGTTTAATGTTTTAATGTTTAAACAATATAGATCCATCATAATTCCTTAATCTATTTTAGAAAAGGGAATTGACAATTCACAACTATTTGAATAGTATGTCTCTTGAATGGGGAATATATCTATCCAAAATGGTTTTGCTATCTGCTGTTGTGTAGTAGTTATCGAGATATGGTAATTTTACACATGACACTTTGATATATTTGTCATATAAGTCTCAAACAGCTGTAAAATGTCAAAGGGGTTCCAAACTTTGTGTTATTTGTCTCTGCTGTCATTGAGTGATCATCTGGATTTGCAATCTGGATATGGTAATCCTAAACAAATGAATGCATATTTTGATTTGTCAATGATGGATTATTATGCTCTGTGAAATATATTGAGTGTTGTTATGTTCATAAAATATATTGCTTTTAATCATTTCATTTTAGGGATAATATATGAATGGCATTTATTAAATATAACTGTTGGTTTATTCTGTAATAACAATCCCTCTAAATATGGTCAGCAAGACATAACAATGCAATTCTATCAGTTAATTGAGATGTAAAGCAATATAAAGCTGCTGTAAATCAGGCAAAGGTTAATAATGAGGGAAATAAAAGTCTACTTGCCTTGAAAGTTAAGTAAATCACATTTGATAATGAGTTTCGTGGCAATAGGGAAAGTCCTGTTCAGAGGTACATCTAAGTAAAAGCATTTGGATTAATACAATCAGTCTTATCTTGCCTTACCTGCTTTTTTAGATATATTAGTTTTCTGCTTTTTACATTGGGCCTCTTTGTGCCAAATCTATTTTATGTGAATGGGAAAATACATGTCCCCAGCATTCTACATAGTAGGATAATATCTAAAGTGACTGTATATGACTATGATGGTGAACCTATGGCACACGTGCCACAGGTGGCATGTGGAGTCATATCTGAGGGCACGAGGCGTTGTCCTATGTCAGCTCCAGCACCCATGCGTGTGCTGGCCAGCTGATTTTGGGGCTTCTAGAGGGCAGGGGGAGGCCATTTTCGCCCTCTCCAGGCTTCAGGAAAGCCTCTGCAGCCTGTGGATAGCAAAAAACAGGCCCACCGGCCCACCAGAAGTTCGGAAATGAACTTCCAGTGGGCCTGTTGGCCCATTTTTCACCCTCCACGTGCTTCAGGAAAGGCTCTGGAGCAGTGGTGGGTTTCAAAAATTTTTAGAACCTATTCTGTAGGTGTGGCCTCTTTTGTGCGAATGGCTTGGCAGTCATGTGACGGGTGTTCTCTTTTTCTTTCTTTCTTTCTTTCTTTCTTTCTTTCTTTCTTTCTTTCTTTCTTTCTTTCTCTCTCTCTCTCTCTCTCTCTCTCTCTCTCTCTCTCTCTCCTTCCTTCCTTCCTTCCTTTTATAGCAATAGCAATAGCAGTTAGACTTATATACCACTTCATAGGGCTTTCAGCCCTCTCTAAGCGGTTTACAGAGTCAGCGTATTGCCCCCAACAACAATCTGGGTCCTCATTTTACCCACCTCGGAAGGATGGAAGGCTGAGTCAACCCTTAGCCGCTGAGATTTTAACAGCCGAACTGCAGAACTGCAGTCAGCTGAAGTAGCCTGCAGTGCTGCATTTCACCACTGCGCCACCTCGGTTCTGTATCTCACTCTCCCTCTTTCTTTCTTTCTTTCTTTCTTTCTTTCTTTCTTTCTTTCTTTCTTTCTTTCTTTATTTATTTATTTATTTATTTATTTATTTATTTATTTATTTATTTATTTATTTATTTATTTATTTCATCTCTCTCCCACTTTCTTTTTCTCTCTTTTTCTTTCTTTTTTCTTCCTTCCTTTTTCTTTCCTTCTTTCTCTTTCTTTTTATTTCTCTCTCTTTCTCTTTTTATCTTTGTCTCTCTCTCCCTCTTTCTTTCTATCATCTCTCTCTCCCACTTTCTTTTTCTTTCTTTCTTTTTTCTTTTTTCTTTCTTCCTTTTTCTTTCCTACTTTCTCTTTCTCTTTTTATCTTTGTCTCTCTCTCTCTCTTCTCCCTCTCCCTCCATTCCTTCCTTCCTTTCTTGTGTGTATCTCTCCTTCCTTCCTTCCTTCCTTCCTTCCTTCCTTCTTTCTTTCTTTCTTTCTTTCTTTCTTTCTTTCTTTCTTTCTTTCTTTCTTTCTTTCTTTCTTTTTTTCTTTCTTTCTCTCTCTCCCCTCTCTCTCACACACACATCCCTTCCAATTATATTCGTAGATATATTCTATGAACTAAAACCGGTGGCTAATAAATGGCATTCTATGTCCTACAAGCCAATTCACACAGCTCCCAATTCAGCCTCTTACTACTCTGGGGGTTAACCGAATATGGTTAGTCATCCTGTTATCTCTTAGCCTTGGTTCCTGTCTTTTTAGCAGAGCAGCAGAGAGAGCTAATTTCAAATGGCTTTTTTTTCCTTTTGCCAAAGCCCGATTTCTCTGCCGCTCAGCGGGTGAACTGGTGGGTGCCCGAAGATGTTGGGCACGCATGGAAGGCACACACATCTCACACACACGCACGTGAGCGCGCACGCTCCCCAATGAAGGGGGGGAATCCATGCAGAGGGAGAAAAGATGCATGGATTCCACTCAATTGGAAACAAGGCGGTGTGTTGCCCTCTTCTCTTTGACAGCCACCTGGTTAAAAAGCCATCATCGCTTAAACATCTCTGCTTTGACAGCCACCTGGTTAAAAAGCCATCCCCGGTGGCAGCGGCGTTTTTCCCTGGGGGGGCTTCGCAGAATATTCCAAGACCAATGCCACCACATCTGCCCTCTTTGGGGACAGGTCCTCTTTGGCAGCTCCTCTTCAGAAGGACAAGTCACCCCTGGTCCCCCTCGCATTTCACATCTTCCCGCCCCCGTGGATGGGCTCCGGAGTAATTGCTGGCTGCACAGAGCCTTGCCAGCTCCCTGCCATCGGTCCTGCAGTTCGGGCCAGTGGCTTTGTTCCCACTCTCTCCCTGCCCAGTTCCTCTTTTTATGCTCTTCCTGAAAGGTAGCCGCTAGTGGCCCAAAAGATGGCTGTGGCCCCACACCGTGGAAAACATAGGCGCGGGCACACCCCACACAATTACAGCCACGGTGGAGACTCTCAGAGGGAAGCCTCTGCACAAGACTGAGCGAGTGAGAACAAGTTCCCGCCATTACGAAAGCTCCGGGATAAGGGAAGGAATCTTCACTGCGGGACAATAAAGCCCCATCGCCAGAGGCAGCAGGACCAAAGCCACTCTCCCAACTGGCCCTCCCTCCCTCTGAGAGTGAGGACCTAGCTGCCCTGCTTTTTAATCAGGCTGCTGTCACGTCCCACATGGCTTCTTCCAACAGCCGAAGAAGGAACAGGAGAAGAGTTCGGCTGTTGGAAAAGCCCCTCGTGGTTTCTTCAAATAGCCAAACTCCCTTCCTGTTCCTTCTTCGCCTGTTTGAAGAAACCATGTGGGGCATGTTCCCTTCTCTTTGACAGCCACCTCATTTCCAAATGGGGGTGGGGGGAAGGAATCCATGTTTTTCCTCCCTTGGCATGGATTCCCCTCCAATTGGAAACGAGGCGGCTGTCAAAGAGAAGGGAGCAAATGCCATGTAGGCTTCTCCCAATCCTTCACTCTGACAAAGGAAGTGGGTGGGTGGGGCAAGCCTAGTATGGACAGGCAGGGGGAGCCAGCGAGCGGAGACTGGATGGGCACGGGGAGCTAGCAAAGGGCAGGCCATGGGAGAGAGCATTCCGGTATGCGTCCTCTGGAAGAACAGGTACGGGAAGATACACTAAATTTCACGAATGGGTACGGGCATACCGGTGCATACCAGCTGAAACCCACCCCTGCTCTGGAGCCTGGGGAAGGCAAAAAACAGACCTACTGTACCCACCACAAGCTGGAAAACGGGCTGTTTGCAGCTTCTGGAGGGCCTCTGGTGGGCAGGGGAGGCCATTTTTGCCCTACCCAGGCTCCAAGAACACCTCTGGAGCCTGGGGAAGGCGAGAAACAGGCACACATGAAGTCAGGAAAAGTGCATGACAGCACACGTGCGGACACTTTTGGCACCTGAGGGAACAAAGGTTCACCATAACTGGTATATAAAATGGCTATATTTGAAGATCTTTCACAGACATTGAATTGCTGATGATCATATCAATGGTGTTGATAAATCTACTTTTATTTGTAGATCTACTTTTATATAATACTCATGTACACCTTCCCAGCTCAAGCTGTTTCATAAGAATTAAGGTACAAAATCCATCAGTCATGGTATTTCACTTTATCTGATTACACCCAACTGCTTTTATAATTTACATCAAGAATTCTAGATTGGTACTCTTCTTATGCATGTTGATACTGTTCTATATGAGTGCCATTTCGTCATTTCCTTTTGAGAACTAGTTCATGTTTGAAAAATGTCTCCTACTTTTATTGCGAGTTTTTTTCCAGAGGTTTCCATGCTGAGATTTTTCCAGAGGCTGAATAAATCAATATATTTTAGAGGAAATCTTTTTCACTTTTTAGCTTTCATCTTTGATGCATTTCCAATCACACCTCCATACAAATATGCAATCATGTGCATGAAAGCACAGATACATATATACATTCTATGGGGTTAGTTTGCAACAGTTTATTGAATAGACTACATACTTGTTAAATAGTCATTTCATAAGTAAAGTGCATCTGCATTTTGACATTTCTTTAGTTATTATGTCTATACCGACTGTGTTTCCCCGAAAATATGACAGGTCCTGAAACTAATGCCATGCCACATTTTTTGGGTAGGCAAAAATATAACCCCCCCCTGAAAATAAGCCCCTTGGACAATTCCCCCCCCACCAGGCAGAACACCATTTGCTGACCTAGCAGTATCCCATAGGTACCAAGCCGTGGGAACGAGGTGGGGGCAAAGGTGCTCACGTTGCTTGACACCTTCAGGATACCACTAGGTCAGTCAGCGGCTCTATGCCCAGCTGGAGAGGGGGATTGCCCGGCAGCTGCTCTCTTGCAAACTGGCTCCAAAGAGCCGGGCACAGCCTCAGGGTTGAAAGGCTGTGTTGCACTGTCGCAGCAGCAACACAGCAGCCATGAGGTGACCACGCTCATGAGCAGCTGCCCGGCAACCCTCCTTTCCAGCCGGGCACAGCACCAGTCACTGACCTAGGAGTATTGCCATGCCATGGGAGTGCTGTTCGCCGCACTCCAGCTCCCGTGGCTCAGCGCCTTTGGAATGCCCCTAGGTCACTGAATGGGGCTCTGCATGGCTGGAGAGGGGGGTTGCATAGCTTTTTCTGCGGCTTCCAAAGCATGGAGGTAGGATGCTGAGTCTTCCGGCAGTTGCCGTTCTGGGAGTATGCTCTATGGTTGTGGGCTGGCTGCCAGCACAGCGTACTCCCAAAGCATACAACCATAGAGCATACTCCAAGAGTAGCAACTGCCGGAAGACTCAGCATCCTACCTCTGTGCTTTGGAAGTCGCAGAAAAACCCATGTGGTGGGTGGCGGCAGCAGCAGAGATGTCCTGGCTCTGAAGGGAGAGTTAGGCAAGGGCATCGTGAGCCTGGGAGTTGCGCAAGCAGGGAACGGAAAAGCTGCTCACGTAACCCTACTCTCCAGCCATGGAGAGCCCCATTCACTGACCTAGGGGCATTCCGAAGGCGCCGAGCTGTGGGAGCCAGAGGGTGGTGAACAGGCACTCCCGTGGCTTGGCAATACCCCTAGGTCACTGAATGGTGCTGTGCCTGGCTGGAAAAGGGGGTTGCCGGGTGGCTGCTTGTGAGCATGGTCACCTCATGGCTGCTGTGTTGCTGCTGCAACAGCACAACACAGCTGTTCGACCCTGAGACTGTGCCCACTCACAAGAGAGCAGCCTCCCAGCAATCCAAAACAATAAGCCCTCCCCTGATAATAAGGCCCTCGCTATATTTTGTGGGTCAAAAGAAAATAAGACCCTGTCTTATTTTCGGGGAAACACGGTAAGTACTATATTTCAACATTTTTGCAACATTCATGACTTTCTTTTCATAATTTCTTTGGGGACACTTAAGTTTATAGTATTTGTTTCAATTTTACTCTTCAACATATCATTATAATTCCCATAGCCATGTCTAAATACTGCTTCTAGAATTCTTTCATTTGAGATTCATGCCAAATTTTTTCATTCCTTTTATTTTTAATTCCATCTACTCTGCTAGAGGCTATGTATTAGCCCTCTTCACCCACATATGAAACAAATTTTATATCCATTAAATCACTAAATTTTGGTGGTACTCTGTAACATTATCATTCTCTCTCTGTTCCAAGCACCTTCCAAATCTTATATTAGTAGATTCATTTGTCTTCTAATACATTTTCATATAAACTTTTCTCTTTCTGAAATCATTCTACTTTCACACTTCTTCTACTTCTTGTTATTCTGCTTCTCTCTATTTAGTAACAGTATACTGGCTTGCAAAGAAATAGCTAGATTAAAAACCTTAGCTTGCACAGAGTTACCTAAAAAGTTTGGTGTGATAAAAAAAATGTGCCAAATATGGCTACTATAATTGTTACAGTTAACAGTGAATACTTTATCTGGATATAATTAATATAATATATTGACCTAACACATACCTTTTCTTACCAACAAACTTTATGTGAACAAGTCAATTGATTACTACAATTGATTTATATTAATATAAAACTGTAAATAATGTTAGAGCAGAAGATTCTGCTCCAAGGAGTAGCTGTTATTTAGCTTCAGATCACAGCCATTTTTGTGGCTGTTTGATTTAAAGAATGCTACTTCATTTTAAATCTTACTATATGTTTTCTGCTTCAGACACAATCTAACTTGTGTATTAAATCTATAGGAAAATTGTGATGAATAACAGGAATAAAATACTGTTATTGACTAACTGTCTAGTGTACACCATAGATATATTTTCTTTCTCTTCTGCTCGGTGACCAATAAATTGAATGATAGAAGAGGTAAAAGGAAGGGCATACATGTCTGGCAGCCTTTCTCAGATTGAAATAAAATGATAAAAGAGCTGGCCTGGCCTTGCCTGGCATCTCAGTCTGTACAGGAAGCTGCTATTAACTTAAAAATGAGGCAGCAGGAAGAAGATACACAGGGTATTCATTAGAGCTTTTGACAGGCTCAGAATCAGAATCCAGGACAATTTGAGCAAGGGATGCAATTCAAATGATGCTCTCTGTGGAAATAACAGATTATAATATCAGCGATAAGTGGCCCTTGAGACAATCAAGACAGTTTCCAGAGTATTTTTTGTACAGAATGAATGCTAATAGTCTTCTCCTTTTAAAATGGCATCACTGCAGTGTCCTCTCCAAAAAATGTTCCTCCTAAAAACGATGATCCTGAAATGATCATGGGTGAAATGCTTAATTCTCTTTATTCTGTCATTTTGTTTGGAAGTGAATGAAATATTGCCTGGTTGTTGGGGTTTTTTTGTTGCTTAAATAGGATACTGGAATTATAAGAATATTTGCATTATTTTAAAAAAATGAAAGCTGTAATTTGGCTTGTTACATCTCACTAATATTGCAGTAAGATACACAATTGTAATCATAAAGTATTCAATTATAAAATAGTTCCAATTTACTGCAAAGCAATAGTCCAAAGAAAAATGATTAACGATCATGTTTAAGCATTATTTTGTTACTATACTTCTATAGAAGAAATGCCATATTTTGTTAATTTTATCCAATTAAAATGTATGAGAATAGCATTAAAACTAAGTTTTTAAATTGAATTGTTTTTCATTATTTTATGCAATTTAACAAATCAGATTTCTAATTCATACCCTACAATAATTCCCAGATGCATTGGCTGTTGTTACTTTTGTTACCTTTTTTATTATTTTTATTAAATTATTAATTTGATTGAAACTGTTCTGAAGCCTTTTTTTTTCTTTGTTTCAACTTGCTTTTGTTTATCAGAATTTAACTCATGATAAAAGTGCCATAAACTTTGCAGAGGGGCGGCCTGATGTATGAGGGAATGCTTAATATGCAATACAAATTTAACCTTCTCTACAAATTTCACATTCTGGTGGCTTTATATTTGACTGAGACAGTATTAGATTTACAAAGCAACACCTTGCCTTGTCTAATTTAAAAAAGATAAGCGTGTCTGGATCAGTTTAATACTTGGATGAGGACCCATTATTATCATGTCTTATGATAATTGCACTTACAAAAGAATTTTTCAAATTGAAATACATAATAAATGCAATATAATAACTATAATATACTATAATTATAATAACTATGCTATGCTATGCTATGCTCTTAAACTTAAACATGTAATATATAATCTATTAATTATAATTTATGTTTCTTTCTCAATAGGTTCACCAACAAAATTGTAACTTTCAAAAATGGAATTTTGTATAGGAAGAAACAGATAAATTGGAATTAAAGGTGTGAATATTCTCTTCTCTTCCCTTCTCTTTGGAGGTGTCTGCTTTTAAGGAAGATATGTTGTTTCAGAAGATCCAGAGAGAGAATCGTGAAATTTATTTCATTTATTCAGTCCATGGAATTGTAACTTACTTCTTCAAGGCAGCAAATTTCCACAAAGTTGTGTGATGGATATAGCAGTGAATCTCTGTGCCTGGAAACCTCACATTGTGGATTAGTCTGCTATCAATTCCATTTCAGGGACAGGATTGGATGTGATGGATTTATCTTCAGATATGAGTAGGCATGGAAGAAATCCATTCAGTCACAAGCTGGAAGATCAGAAGAAGGTAAGGCTATTTTTGATCGTATATTTTTCTTCTATTTCAATATTATTTTACAAAATTTATTATCATTTACAAGATATTCTGCAAATATGCTATTATGTACTATATGATTTTTACTCCACAGCAATTGTTTATAGAACTAATTTGATTACTACCTGACTTCCAAAGAATCTTGAAATTATTGAGCAAATATGATTGGCAAAACATTTACTCTTCTGCCATTTCTGACTCTGTGCCAAGTGTTTCTGTAATAATGACTATTATCAACTTTCAGGCTTAGCTTGTTTGAATGTTCAATAACTTTCTGGGAAAATAAATGCTTCCCCATGGCTTCTAATATTGATTTATGAAAAGAACATCACCATGTATTAATTAATATTATGTATAGAATGAGAAAATGTTGTTGAATATGCATGTTTTAGAAATTATAATTTATTTGGGATGAATATTAGAGTTATTTATTTAACACAGATTCTTTTAAATTTTTCCTATGAATGCATAAGCTGAATAAAAAAATATTTCCATTTCTTTTAAAGATTTCATTTGCAGATGAACAAGCTTGCCTATGCAAGGTTTAAAAGTTCATCTCTCTGAATAGATGGTTATTTCTATAATTCTTTCTGCACCGAGATGTCTGATGACAAATTTTAATTGGAACTGATTGAAATGCATGTTCAACCATGTAAATTAAATTAAATGAATTAATGAATAAATAAATAAATAAATCCTACAAATTTCTTGATCAGGAATCTTATTAAAGTTTCTAGTTGCAAGGAAAGTTTATACATGCACTTTGATACGTTGTGATACATTTGATGTATGATACGTTCTATATGTTCTTTGATACGTTCTATAGAAATACGATGTATTTCTATAGAACTTAACTTTCAATTAACATAAACAGTTGTGTACATAACAAAATATAAATGTTACATTTAAATTATCACACCTAGTACATTTTTAACTGTTAGATGTTCAAAATTGAATGTTTGCTAGAAAGTTTATCCAGAAAGTGGCTGCTTATTACGGTACTAGTGATTTGGGTTGAAGTCATGTATTCAAACTACTTACAGTATATCACATGGAGATCAGTGCATACTTAATCAGTCTATGTGTGAAATAGGCAGCTTCATTATGATTCATTCTCAACTTCTGTCTATCACCTACTCACTTAATTGCAATGATAAACTGAATGGACCAAACACAGATTTTTAGGATTACTTTGTCAATTCACTTTGGAACTCAATGTGATTGCTTTGAATGGTAACAGCTTTCTTTGGCAGAAATCTTTCCAAGCTGTTGGCTGACATTCTAATGGCAAAAACTGAATGTAGTTCCTTTTGCAATAGAAATCATTACTTTACCTCTGAATTTTAAAACAATGATAATTTCAAGATAATAAGTATGTATTGATATAAACAGAACATTTTCTTAATAATTTTCCTAAATTATATAAAACAAAAACTTCTGAGAAATTGTAGGTGACAGAATATTAAGCATATATGTTGTCCAGTTTAGCCCATTTATTATTAAACAGGGACTATAGGTTGATCCTATCCTTTTCCCCAACCTCAATGTTATATACTCCAGCAGGAATATGTAAATTGTAGAATTGTGGTTGCTTTTCAAAGATTTTTTAAAAGTTTATCTACAGTGTTTCACTATTTTGTTGGCATTGTTTTATTATTGCTTTGTGTTTCCAAGCATTAGATATATGAAAATTTGTTTTATTGTTTTATTGGATTGCTGAAGGCTTTCCATGAGATGGGCAATCATAATAAACAAAAATAATGTTTAAGAAAGATATTGTTCTACTGTTGGAATGTGATAGACTACCACCCATTTGTCTCCCTGTGTGTATTCCTATGGATTTTATGGATTTCAGTATTACTATACAGTTTAAATAATCTAGTTTGAATTTAAGTACAAGTTGATAAAACTGGAGTTATTTCTTTTACTGAGTAAGATACAACTGATGGTGTATCGTCCTTCCAGACAAGGTGTGTGTGTGTGTGTGTGTGTGTGTGTTTCTCCAGTGAGATTTATTTGATTTGCTAATATTGATTTGTTTGAAGATAATGCAATGTCCAAGGGGTTGTACAAACCATTTGAAGAAACACTTGGCCAAGGGCATTCCTTGCCTGGAAAAATGCAAGTAGCTACATCTTCTTGTAAGCTCGGAGGTCTTCCCAGGTTGTTATTATTTATCTATTTATCTACTGCCTTTCTTATGTTAAAAAAATAGTTCAAGGCAGCAAACATGCATAATATCCCTTCCTCTTCCTATTTTTCCCACAACAGCAATCCTGTGAGATATTGGGCTGAGAGAGAATGACTTGCCCAAGGTCAATTAGCTGGTTAAAGTGGGACTAGAATTCACAGTCTCCTGGTTTCTTTGCATCCATATGCATTAGCAAAGCACTTTGCTTTGTGAAGATAACCTGGGAAAGCTTTTGAAGCAACTGTCTTAAGCTATCTAGAGATGTAGTTGCCTCAGTGCTTCATATGATCACTTTGCATGGCCCTCTGAAATGTTTTGCAAAGCCTTAATATTAAGTCGTATTTCAGACTTCAGAGAATATTGCATCCTATGAACAGGTAAGGAAAGCTTCCTAGAGTTGTTAAGAAACTGCTACAATCACTGACAAACTAAAATAGATGTGCAAACAAATTTAGCTAATACAAGATTTTAGCTCTATATGTATTTTCTCTAAGCCTGTCTGACTACTGGAAGAAAAACAATGTGTTTTCCCCCACCCATTATGAGAACAAGAGAAGGCAGCTTTCAGAGAATATTTAAAGATATTAAAACTGTAAGATGCTGCAGAAATCATACAAAACATTTGCCTATTACAAAGACATATTTCAGAAAATATCTTCCAACTTGAGATGCTATATTGAATACAATTTTGACAAACACCTAGTCCATTTCACCATCAAGCACACATGAATCAGTGTTTTTATTGGATCCAGCAGTTTTTTTCAAAGAAATTTTTTTATTTTTGAATAAACACAGACAAAATACACACACACAAAAGCGCAAAACCATTTTCCATTACAAATTTTAGAAAGTGTGTCGATTGGTTACAAAAACTTCCGTTCATCCCGTCCACAGTCATCACCTACAATTCATATCAAATCATATATTTTAAATCAAATATATTTCTATATATCTTACTATCATCATACCTCAACCTTCATTTGACTATAATTGTTTTTACGTCCTTTTATATAAAATATTCCATATTTAAAGCATTCCATTAGCTCTTCCCAATATCATCCAGTAACATTACATCTTTATAACATATTCTAAATAAAAATGGATTATATTTAATAACAGAGTTTCTAAACCTTCTTTTGTAGTCACCATTTGCAATTTATATCAAATATCAAACCAATACATACATACATACATACATACATACATACATACATACATACATACATACGCATTGTTGTCATTATCAATCAATTATTTAACCATTATCACTTCATTTTATATATAATGCTCTAAATTTAACTAAATTTGACTTAATTTTTTATTATAAGCTTTCTTTACATCAACGTATCTTTCCAGTAATAGTGCAGTCTTACGTCTCTTGCCATTTGTGGCATTAGTATTCTGGTTATTTCTTTAGAAAATTTTGTATGGACTTCTCTTCGCAATTTATTGCTTATTGCATATCTTGTATAAGCTCAAAACCCTCCATCTGCTTCTTCAATCAGCTTATCTTTGGTTATTACTAGTGCTTCTGACAAAATTTCTCTCCTTAGTTCCATCAATTCCTCTCTTCTTCTTCTATACTTTAAAATGTGGGGTAGAGCTCCAGTCCATCTATCTCCCCTTTCCATATTTCACTTTTTCCATTTCCAACCATGCTCAGTTCATTGTCAGTATCAAAAATTTTTTTGCCTCTTTGTTTATTTTTTCCTTCAGTTTTTAGAACTCTGACCTCCACTTTCTTCATTTGATGAACATCCTCAATTTTTCCATCAAATTTTACTATGATCTATGTTCTCCAATCTCTTCTCAATTTTCTCTGTTACTTCTAATAAATTTTGAATTTCAAACATAATCTTTTGCAATGTTAAGGTTTCTTTTTCATGGTGTACCATTCTTCCAACTTGTAAACACTGCCACTGTGGCATTCAAAACTTTTTATTAAATTTAAAGCAAGTTCATTTATAAGCTTAAAAAACATGGCTTTGTTTTTACTCCACTCCAGCTGCCAATAAAGCTCCCGAAGAGTACCCGTATAAGCAACCCATGCTCTTCTAACTATTATTCTCTGTAAACAAGCTGAGGAACCTCAGAGAAGAGAAAAGATCAAAGAGAAAAAAGAAAAGATCAAAGAGAAAAAAGAAAAGACAATATTTCCAAGCCTTCCAAGCCCCCAGCCTCCAAGTGGCAGTATTACTTCCTTTCCCTCTGTTATTACAGCCCTCTTTGTATTCCTTTTATATCTTCTTTATATTCCAGGCTTAAATAAAACAAAATTCTTAAATGGAGCAAAAAAAACCCCATCCAATCAGCATTATAAAAATAAGAAAAAAGATTTAAATCCATAGGTATTAAAAAAAATATAAAAAGTTGTAGAAGAAAAACTAATCCGTCAATTAAAGAATAGGAAACATTTGCAAAAGTTCCATCCGTAAAAGAAAATTTATAAAAAGGATAACACATTGTCTAATGTAGCTTAATTTCGCCGCTTGTTCTCTTCTGTTTTCAAATTTAATTTAGCTTTAATTTTTTGGGGGTAGTCTCTTTTATAATAATAAGATTTCCTCACCAGATGGACACACTTTCTATTTCCGTTTTCCTCCCATTCCAGAGCTGTCCCAGGAAAAGGAGATTTTCCTAGATCAATCAGGGACATTGCGGTGTCCCTGAGATCAGCAGGACGTGCTCTTCCCTGTCACTGTCTCTTTGGGATGGTTTAGATCCAAAAGGACCATCCAGGGGCAAAAGTATCGACTGCGATCTTGGAGCTGCAAGATTGCACGTTGTGTCATTGTTCCTCCCAGCAATGTTTTTATCTTCAAGACAAAAATACCTTTATTCTGCCTCTCTCTCTCCTCCCTCCCCCTCTCTTTTTCTAATAAGAACATAAATTAATTAAATGCACTGTTCAGAAATTCACTTTCCACATTGCATCTTCATTGTTTGCTAAATAAATAGTTCCTTTGCTATAACAACAATATATTATGTCTCAAGTAAATGAAGTGGCAAAACAAAGCATAGCTATAGCAATAGTATTTAGATTTATATGCCACTCCATAGTGTTTTACAGCTGTGTCTGAGCAGTTTACAATATCAGCATGTTGCCCCCAACAATCTGGGTCCTCATGAGTGAAGGTCTGGATTTCTTTGAGATTTTAAAGGATGAAAACCCAGATTCCATTTGTGTATTAAATAATGGTGTTGGTAGTTTCAGTCTTTTAATAATCTAATCTGTTTAAAAACTTTTAGCTAATGCAGTCAGAGTTGAAATTATATAACACTCACCACACCTGAGTCCTGTTTGATGATTATTCTTTACCAGTATTGATCATGATGGTGAATACAGAGTGAATGAAGTTATCTTGTTTTAATAATAACAATAATACTTTAAACATTAAAATAAATAATAATTTAGTAATACCTCAGTTATTACATTGTAATCTATTTGTATTCCTATTGTACGGTCAGCAAATATATAGATATATATTTCTAAATTTGGAACTATCCAGTTAATGCAGGATTAATTTATGTGGTATGAGAACTGTTGATACAATTTTCCAGGTAATTGCATCTTTAAAAGTCATGCTAATCTTGGAATGACAAAACATGTCAAAGATTATTTCAATTGTACTCAAGTCAAGTACAAGATAATTCCAGTTTACTTTTCCTGAAAAGCCCACATTCTTTACTTGAACTCTTGTTGAACTGTGGAATGGTTATGGAATATTTCTACCCTTATGTATCATCATCTCTTCCCTTCAGTTCTGAACTTTCAGGACAGTTGCAGCAAGTTATGAAAAACTGGTAGCAGCTGCACATGCTACTGCATCACAGTTAATATTTGGATAATCTGCAGGCTTTTCAAAAACTTAACCACTGCCATATTAGAAGGCATGATTTTGTTTGTTGGTCATCAACATACATACATACATACATACATACATACATACATACATACATACGAGGGGTGGGTTCCTGCCAGTTCTAACCTCTTCTATAGAAGAGGTTCCACAATTCTACAGTGCCGTTTAGAACTGGTTCCAGCTCCCTCCCCCCCGCCCATCCACACATCATCAAGGTGAAGAGCGAGAGGAGGAATTCTGGGAGTTGAAGTCCACAAGTCTTAAAGCTGTCAAGTTTGAACACCCCTGGGTTTTTTCCCCCTAAAGGGTTAGAGGTGCAAGGGTCTTGTAACTTGACAGCTTTAAGATTTGCATGCTTCAAATGCCAGAGTTTCTGAGCCAACATTTTGGTTGCTAAGCAAGAGCATTGTTAAATGAGTTTCACCACATTTTACAAGTTGGCCATGTCCACCCAGTCACATGGCTGGCAAGCCACTCCCACCCGGACACATCGCCAGTAAGCCACTCCCACAAAGCAGGCCCCATCTACAGAAGAGGTTCTAAAACTTTTTGAAACCCACCATTGATACATACATACATACATACATACATACATACATACATACATACATACATACATACTGTCATGGCTTGTTTCGCAAACCCTGCTCATAGCCAGACAAGAAGCAATGGGGGAGGGAATGCAAGGGAGGGGATGATGGAATGCAAACACAAAGACACACACACACACAGAGTACACATACATACATACATAGGTCTTGCATTATACATATGTGAAACAATAATATATTGTAGTCCTTCTCTAGCTTCTGTTTTGTCTCCATAAGACTTGTGGTTTGATTTTCCAACATTTTTCCTGCTTTCTGAGCTGAAAAGGGAGCCTTTCATTTAACTGATTGAATTCATGCTCCGCAAGAGCAGGACTCCTGAGCTTTAAATCAGGGCAAGAGAGTGATGGTGTTTGACTTTCCAGACACATAGAAGAAAAGAACAGAGAGTACAGAGAATGGAATTGATGTGAAAAGAAACATAAAACCCAAGAGTTCTCCAGCAAAGATATTAGTTATATGATCAACAACTAACGACTGCTTCATTTTAAGCCCAATGAACCATGGGGCAAAAGGTCTATTGAAATGTTGGAGACACTAGCTATGGAATTAGACTATCATGTACATAAAGGAAACTGCAGTCTCACACTGTCAGTAAGTAATTGCTTGAGATAGTTTCAGTCCAGATATAGTAAAGTTTTTTTTTAGCCTAGCTGTTCATGTTGAGGGTGTTTGGCAGACTTCTGATGAGTTGAAGGTCTGCAAAGAGAGAGGGTGGAGATTTACTGTTCAGGAAGCATGAGATTGGGGTGGGGGTGGGTGGGATTGCTAGCCTCTCTCCAAAGCCCCTTATAAGAAATCTTTGTGTGTTTGAAGGGAAGAGAATAATTCCTATTCAATAGAATAATTCATATTCACTCATATTCAGTGAATTTCTATTCTGATTATTCTATTCCATTCTGTCTGGAAGAGAATAATTTCCATTCATTGAATTATTCATTAGAATAATTTGTATTCCAATGCATAGTATGCTAATCTGTAAAATTATGAAAAGACATAAAATTGAACCTGGCAATAAATTTACTTTTTTGTATAAATTGTATACAAAAAAAAATTGTATGCAATATACAAAGTAATTGGTATTCAAATTATTCAGAAATATCCCATCATCATAGGTGATGGCAAAAAGAATATCCTTAATATCCTCTCACAGCTGAATATTTACTTGAATGTACATTCAATGGAAGACAAGAGCTTCTTATTATTCCATTGGAAACCAGTGGATCAAACAGCATCCTGGTAAGTTGGGGCCTCACTGCAGCACAAACTTAAAATTTTGGAAATCTATTGAAGGAAATCTGAATACCCTAAATTTAGTTTATTCCAAATGATGATTATGCTTTTGGTTTAGTTTACCTCACAGTTGAGAATGCTGAGGATATGATGTTCTTTTTTATAATTTATTTGCAAGTTATAAAGTGCAATTGTAATTATTTAGATTTAAAATTTATATATTTCCTGATAAAATAAACTAACAAAAATTGTTTCTTTTTTCATAGTAAAGGGCATATATGATCCAAAATGGTCCTGAAAGATACTGCCTTTCAGCAGAACTCTCATTAGAATTAAAAAGCTGTAAGCTGTTTTCCCAGGGGATCATACAGTACTGAAGCTTTTTTCACAAAATATGTAGCATCCCTCATGGTTATATTTGCCCAACATCACAGATAATATTGCTTTACACTTTGATAGTCAACTTGCTTTGAAGTTTGCAACCAAGGAATGTATTGGTTAAATTTTACTTCATAAATACTATCTATGTGGCTTCAGATTTTTACATGCTAAAATATAGATGGTTTTGATATAACAGTGGTATTCTGTGTCAGAAGCATATAGTAAAATTGAATATAGATCACATCATTTGATTCTGGAAATTTTTAAAATACTTTTAAAATATATAATCTTTTAAAATTTGCAAGGATTTTCTTCTTCTGAGTCTTAATTTAAGAACAAAAACATATATGTTTATGGAATATAGACATTTTCTATGCTATATAAAAGTGTTGGAAAAACATGGCATAGTAAATAGGAGAGAGAATAAGTTGTTTGTAACCTACATGAAACTGTTTTTCAGAAGATTCAAATCAGGGCCTTCTCTAAATATTATAAAAACGGAGAGCCCCCAAACCAGCTGGTCCCCTCTGTTGAACATGTGATAACCCTCATTCCCATTCATCTGGATGTAAATGCATATCTTTGTAGAAAGAAATGCTCTGTATGAGCATGAACATCCTTCACTATTGAGTCACACCCTGGTGACCTTGTAGAGAGTTTTATAGACCTTGCTCATCTCTTAGTCTTTGAGTGCTGATTGGAACCTCTTCTTGCTTGTATGATATCCGCTTGTGAATTACCACATTTGTGATTTTGTTTACTACTATGTTTTCTAGTTGGACTGTATACTTGTGGTACTTTTATGCTGTGAAGCATCCATAGTTTATAGGAGCCAGGGGACATATATAATAATATCATGATATTTTCTCTTTCTCTACAATAGCAAAAGTAAACATTTTGTCTATTTTCATGTTTATATTAAAATCTATTTATCTATTTTTCAGCAACAAATTAAACTTGAATCATACAGCATGATTTGCATGATTTTACTTTCTATTGATTAACAGTGAAGCCTGAAATTTGACAGATTTTATTAAGTCCTTTTAAAGTTTGGCAGGTATCCGGCTAGAACTGAGGGACTGAGTTTTGGGCTTGCCTTAGATATGAAGCTAGCCAGTCACTATTGTCAGCCCTGGGAAGCAGGCCATGGCAAATTACAGTACTTCTGAAAAACTATGCCAAGAAAACTGCAGGGACTAATTCAGGAAGTCATAGGGAGTAAACAATGATTTGAAGGCATGAAAACAAAAAACAACTCTCCCACATGTATAGTTATTTGGTTCACCATAGTAATAATTTCTTTCCAAAAAGGAGCAATTAGTAAACTAAAGTAGGTATATTAATATTCCTTTGAATTTATTACATCTGTGGCATAAGAAGAACAATCAACCACTTCTACACATCTGTTGAGATGTATATGAGGCTGCCTGAGAAAAGATAATATATACATAATAACAGAGAGAGTGAAGCTTTTTATGTGTGTTAAGACATTTCTTATTTTTGTTATTCTCTGAAAAAAAGCCTATAATAATGATATTGGCAAAAAGACCCTATGACCCTTTGTTTTTTGGACGTCAGCATCATTCTACAGGTAGTCCTTGATTTATGACCACAATTGAGCTCAAAATTTCTGTTGTTAAATGAGAAGTTTGTTAAGGGGGTTTTGCCCCATTTTATGACTTTTTGTCAGGGTTCCAAGTAACACCCCTCCAATGAAAGAGGACTCCAAAGCTATCAATTCCTCAAAGTTCCATTTTATTAGAGATGTCATATTGGCACATCTGGAAAAACCCGAATTTGAGAGTTTTCTTTCCTCAGTTGTCACTGCCGTTGATAAGTTAGTAACTTGGTTGTTAAGTGAATCTGGCTTTGCTTTTCAGAAGGTCACAAAAAGTGATCACATAACCTTAGGACAAAGGAATGGTCATAAATATGAATCAGTTGCCAAGCATCCAAATTTTGATCATGTGAACGTGAGGATGCAGCAAAGGTTGTAGCTGTGAAAAATGGTCACATCATTTGTTCAGTGCCATTGTAACTTTAAACGGTCACTAAAGGAACTGTTGCAGGTCAAGGACTACCTGTACAACTGTCTTAAGTATAAAAAATAATTATTGCAGTTTTATGAAATCAGGTGTGTTTATTAGAAGCTCCGATAACCTCAAAATGGTGCAGGCACGTAATTTGATTCATTTGCATGATAATTTTATAATAATTGGTGCTCTTTTTGAGTATGCCCATATGTGAGATCATTGAACTTATGAGATATTTGTGATCTCGCAAGTTCTAGTGACACAGCACAAAAACTCTGTGAACTCTCTTGCTAAATTTCAGTAATGTGGCATGAGAACCAGGAGTGGTATTCACTTACCTTCCCTACCGCTTCGCAAATGTGAGCATGCACATGTGCTCAGCCTTCCGTGTATGCACTATGACCAAAAAAAGTACCAAAATGGGATGGCATAGAACCGGCTGGTTGAGCGTGCCCACTGGTGATTTCCACTACCAGTTCAGGTGAACAGGTCCGAACTGGCAGAATATCACCTCTGATGAGAACCTTAGGAAAGCTTGGCAATCTTGTGAGATTTTGGCCATTTAAAAATGTTTTTGAGGTTGTTCTTATTTTGCCAATTCTTTGCACGTAATTATATATCCCATTCTCCTCATATGTAATACAAACAATGGGATCTTATTCAGAATGCAGTGAATGAGGAGGGAGGCTTACTTGCTAACTCCTTAACACAAATTGGATCCTTCTCATGCAGTTCAATTAGATTAACAAAATCTCCATTTTGTCTGAGCATTGTAGCCATATGGGAAACTGAGAGATTTGGTCTGGGAAGGGCAGAGATAAGTCTCTTTTCATCCTGCTGTGTTTCAAAGGAAAACTAAGTAAGTAGCAGCATGCTTGGAATTAAGAGAACATCTAGTTTTGCCTCAACTTTGTCCCATTTTCCAAAGAGTTTTATAGGGACATAAAGGCTAATTAAAGTGAGGCTTTGAAAATTACATCGGGCTTGCTGACCCTTTCTTTTCTTAAAAGATAATCAAAATACTTTCCGCTAATTTTAATTTTGGAAATGTATCCAGAGGAACACTTCAATACTTTGGAATTATTATGCTAGCACAGAGAGCAATGAAAATAGTACTATAGTTTCTTTAATTTTTCAGGTTTGTATTAATTAATTTTCTTCTCCTGATTGGAATCTTATGTAATATATCCCTCAGGCTGAATTGTACATTAGTACTTTTCTACAATTACTTGCACATGATGAAATACTTGACTTTCCCTCCATCCTTTCACATGGTCATCTGTACATTTAATTTCCCATCTAGGAATGGAAGTTCTGATTAAGAAAGCAAAATGAGCTTTCTGTTTCATGTAGCTGCACTCCAAGGCAAGGTTTGCAGTTCTGTCATCAACTCCAGCAAATGCAGCAAATACCCAATCATTGACTAGCTTAATATTGCCTTCTGGACTGTATCTTGTACATCCTGAATGTCAAACATTCTTGGAAAGATGCAGAGAACTATTCTGAATAAAGGGGATCAATTTCAGGACAACTAAACTTATTCTTTCTACTTCAAGAAAGCTTCCACTGGATACAGCTGCTGGCTTCTACATTGGATTCAATTTACATGCTGTCTTATTGTCCAATAGGTAATGAAACACAGTTTTTGTGAATTCATATATTTTATTGAATGATGGAATATAATGTATGTACCTCAGTAATATTGATGGAAAGCAGCTACTTTTGAACTGGATTGCTAAGAGAGAGAGAGAGAGAGAGAGAGAGAGAGAGAGAGAGAGAGAGAGAGAGAGAAACAGAAAGAGAGAGAGAGAGAGAGAGAGAGAGAGAGAGAGAGAGAGAGAGAGAGAGAGAGAGAGAGAGAGAGAGAGAGAGAGAGAAGCTTCATCATTTCCCTCTATCTAGTAATTTCTGCTTCAAGCCAGTCTTGTTATTAATAATAAGGAAGCAGCGATCTGTTTCCTGTCATCCAGCTGATTAGACAAAACCATGAAACAGGTGACACTTCCAAGGCTTTCTGGCAGGAGAGACAAACATTTGTGAAGCCAGTGCAGATTGTGGACATGCATTTTACTATGAACTGTTTGGCTTGTAATGTACAGCTGTAGCTAGAATTCAGTATCCCCTTTTTTCAAGAGACTTGAGGAGGTAGCATGTCCAAATGCTCTCAAAGGACCCCTGAGGATCTGCACTCAGTTCAGTCTGAGTTCAGAACAGATTGAAGATAGATTCACCCTTGTTCCCTCTCAGAGACAACCTTTGTCAGAAAACAAAGTTGAAGAGCATTTTTCCTGCTTTTTCCCGTTAATCTTTCATTCGCTTTGACATTTTGGACATTGGATTCTTTGGAACTGGTGGAATTAGAGGCTGATCTCGCAATGGTTAGTCTCCTGATATGCAATTATCTTAGAGAAAGGTACTGTGGCACATGATTCAGCTCCCTGGCACACATTTTGCTCTAATGCCTATAAATAACTGTTCAGTGGAATCATTAGGATGCTTGATAAGATTAATTATTTTTATGCTTATTATTTATATCACTTTTCTTTGTTACAGTTGAATTGGGTGTGACCTTGCATAACTAAGACTTGGACTTGGAGGTAGTGATTTGGGCAAATCAATTGAGGCTGATTTTAAAAAAAATCTTTAGGATTTAAGATTCAGGGGGTGGTGGAGGAACAGTTTCAAAGTCTGAAATGTGGGTAATTGATTGAACTGGTTTGCATTTGCTAGTTAGCTGAGATTGTTTGCAAGGGTTTTTTGTCATTAAGTTCAAGGGCAATGGATACCTATTATCAATACTGGCACTATTTGGCTGGAAAAAACAGTATGAGATTTGTTGGACACAGGTTTCTGATGTGGCAATCCTTGTGTTGATAATCACAAAATTGTCTTATTGTAATTACTGTATGCAGCATTGCTCTTGAAAATAGTTCAGAAGATGCAACTAGCACAGGGAGAAGTTGCTAGGTTTATCCTTGTTGTGTAGGTACTGTATCCCTGTGTTGAATGCCCTGTATTGGCTGACAATTAACTATGATTGGTTTATAAAGCTCTAGCAATTTAGTTCCATTCTTTCTGAAAAACTCCCCCCCCCCAGGGGTTAAAGCAGTAAATGCAAAGGACAACTTAATTAGTCAGAATTATCTGACATTTTTATCTTGCAGGCTTCATTTATACAGTCTTTCCACCAATAATTAGATGTATCTTAATGAAATTTTAACCTGGGGCTTTCATATGTTTTTGATAGTAGAAGTACTGTTTATATGGTTTACTCTGGTTCAAAGGGCCATTGATTTTTAAGGTTTAATCTATATTGAACAAAGTTGGAAGTTACTTCTTTCTATAGCCCTCCCCCATTTTTGTTTATACTCCCCAATTCTTGCTTTTCCCTATCCCTTCTTTTTTTCTATTTAAGTCTTTTTTTTCCTTTGCTTTACTGTATGTCATACTGTTTTAGAAATTTAATTCAATTTTGAAAAAAACCCAATTAGTATCTTTTTCCTTGGGTATTCAGCTGATTCTCTTGCATGTCTACTGCTGCTGATAATTGTTGCATGTACTTTTCATAACTCATTGTGTATTTTTTCTACTATGTTGATTACTTTTATTATAAATCATTTTGCAAGTATGGTTTGTCAAGTTATATGCCACTGTTCAGTTATAAAAAGTTAATTATTTGAAACTAGTGTAATTTTACATGTGTTTGACAGTCTACTTAGTATCTTTACTAGGAAATTGACTTATTTTCAATTAATTCATGTTTATTCTGAATTCACATGAAATTGTTGCTATTTTGTCCTTGCATCCATGTTTATAACATCCATTTATGCTTGATCTTTTTCGGACAGGCCAATGAAGTTACAGTTATGTAAGCTAACCAAAATGATTGAAAGGAAAAATCAAACCTTTTTTTAAATTAAAAAAAAATACATGTAGAATTTGCTGTCATGGTTACAAATGCCTTATTATAGACCACTCTCCTTTTAAAGCTGTTATATAAGTAAGTATAAGTATAATCTTTATTGTCATTGTACTTAAATACAACGAAATTGGTTTTAACCTCACTAGTGCAAAATTATAACAGAAATGAAAAAAGGAAGAAAAAGAAAAAAAACTAGTGTGTGCATGGAATGATTGGGGTTGTATTTAAAAGCCTCACAGCCCAAGGATGGAAACTATCTTTAAACCTGTTTGTTCGGCTGGCTATACTTTGATGCCTTTTTCCTGATGATAGAAGTGCAAAAAGACACTGACCAGGGTGTGAATCATCTCTGAGTATCTTCCTTACTCTGCTAAAGCAGCGAGATCTGCCGATGTAATCCAGTGGTGTCAGAGGACAACCAATGGTTTCTTGTGATGAATTGATCATTCTCTTTAGTGCCTTCCTGTCCGCAGCTGTTAAATCAGCATACCATAGTGTAATACAATATGTGGGGACACTTTCTATGGTGGACCGATAGAAAGAGGTCATCAGCCATTGTTCCACCTGATTTTTTCGCAGGACTCTAAGGAAATGAAGTCTCTGTTGGGCCTTTCCAATCACCAGAGACGTGTTGTTTTTCCAGGTGAGATCTTGACTAATAAGCACTCCCAAGAATTTAAAAGAGGCAACCCTCTCCACACAGCCCCCCTTGATATATAGTGGGGAAGGTTCCTCTCTGTGCTTCCGGAAATCTAACCATCTCCTTTGTCTTACTAGTATTTAGATGTAAGTTGTTTCTTGAGCACCATGCAGATACCTTCTGGACTTCTTCCCTGTATGCTGATTCGTCCCCTCCAGTTATGAGACCCAGCACTGTTGTGTCATCTGCAAAGTTTATTATGATGTTGGAGGATCAGAGGATATGCAGTCATATGTATACAGCGAGTACAGATAGGGGCTGAGCACACAGCCCTGAGGGGAGCCTGTGCTGAGCTTTAGCGTGGAAGATGTAAAGGACCCAACCCTTACTGTTTGTGGAGGATCCGTCAGGAAGTCTGATCCATTCACAAGTGAGGGGAGGGAAATTCAGGTCAGTCAACTTTTCAATGAGAATTCCTGGTAAGATGGTGTTAAAGGTCGAGCTATAGTCTATAAAAAGCATTCTGACATAATTCCCAGATTTCTCAAGGTGGCTCAGTGCAATATGTAGAGCAGTGGTGATGGCGTCCCCTGTCGATCTGTTGCTTCTATAAGCAAACTGGTTTTGATCAAAATTTGGTGGAAGACAGGACCTGAGGTGTTGTAGGACCAGTCTCTCAATATATTACATATATTTCTCTCCATCCTTACTGTATGCCTGTTTCATCTGTAAAAAGAAAATATAGAAATACAGAAAATAAAGAAAAAGGTTGTTTAAAAATATAGAAAGATTAAGAAATTCATTTTTCAGGCCTCAAAGCAGGATGATATAAAACTATCAGAAGAATTTGAAGGAACAAGAAATTGGAAATGTATTTTGTTTCAAGCTCAGTAGCAAAGAGGTGCTGATTAAAGTGGTTAACATTTCAGTAGTGAAACAAAACGAAACTACCCCAGGCTATACACTTAAATGAGCTTTGAAGCTCAACAGTAGCAATACAAACACACAAAAACTCAACAAATCCTCCCAATATAGTTCTAATAGTAGCACTTATGTTTACAATATAGAACAAGCATTTGTTTGTTTGTTTGTTTATTTGTTTGTATCCTACTTTTATTATTTTTACAAAGAACTCCAGGCAGCGGATCTAATACTCCTCTCCTCCTATTTTCTCCACAACAACAACCCTGTGAGGTCAGTTGGATCGAGAGGGACTGGCTGGGAGTCACTCAACTGGCTTTTATGGCTAAGGAAGGATTTTGACTCATGGTCTCCTGCTTTCTAATCTGATTCCTTAACTACTAGATCAAACTGGTTCTCTTTTCGCAGTACACTTATTCATAACTTTTGGAACACCCTGAGAGGAAACATTATATTGTTTCCTGATCTTGCTACATGGTGGGAGGGTAAGAGATTCAGCATTTTCAAAACATTTATGGTTCTATTGAGAATTAAAATCTGTTAGTGCTGGTGTTTGTAAAAAGGGGGATTGTGTACTTAAAAAGAGGCTTACTACTTTTCTGGAACATTGGACTTTATACCAATGCTTATTGCTTATTTTTGGTCATAATTATTAATTTCCTTTTTGTTCAGTTCTTTTTTTCACATGGAGATTTACCTGAAAAAAGGAAATCCACTGAGAAAAATAACGGCATAAGTTCAGTGAATAAATATATGTACCAGTGTTCAAAATTGCAGCTGTAAGTGCCTGACTCAATATGAATAATGTGCACCTTGATATGTGTTTTCTTTCTATTTGAGCATGATTTCCCCCTATAAATATGCTACTATTAACCATCATGTGCTTTTAGATGTCCTGTAATTGGCAAGACAGTTGCATTGAGTGGAAGAATACTTTGAAGAGCATCATTTTCCTAGAGGGAACAAAAAGGTTATGCAGATGCAGGTTACCTGTGAGGTATATTACAAGTGCCTTTATGATATGGACAGCCATCCAACCAGAAATAGATTCTTAGGATCAATAAAAACCAAGGCTCTATGCTAACATGGGAACAGGATCCTGCAATAAACCTAGATGTTTTCTTTGACCCACATTTATGCATAGAGGGTATTAATAAAAGGTTACAGATATTGATGCCTTTATTAAAGACTTTGCTAGTCTGAATAGGTGCTACTAGATTAAAGAGGAAAGGCAAAGAAAAAGAAGGAAAAATGAGAAGAGGGCAAGGAAGGAAAAATAAGGAAAGAGGGGAAGGAAAAACAGAATGAAGAGGAAAGGAAAGGGAAGGAAGGAAGGGAAGGAGAATATAATGAGAGTGATGGAGAGTCTAAGGGAAGTGCCTTAGCACTTGGCTACCACAGGTGCCCCCCACAGAGGTGGGTTCCGCCCAGTATGCACCACTACAGGAGTACCAGTGCCAGAAATTTGTCGTACTTTTGTGTACCCGTTCCATGGTGGCGTGGCCATGCCCCCGTACTGGTATGCTCCCCTGCCCTGCACCCATTTTCAAGGCATTTCTCAAAAAGAAGGAAGTGAGGGCGGGGCTTCTTCAGAGGACCCGAGCAGTGTTGAAGCCCTCTCTGAAGCAGCTGGAAAAGGTATGCGTGGGTTGGAAGGGGGGAAGGAATTCAAACTTCATCCTCCTGGTGCGGTGCGGGGCTTTGGGCAAAGGTTGGAGGGAAGGGCCCTTGTTCGCTCACGCTCTCTCGCTCCCTCCCCAAGTGTAGTTTGATTGCAGGTGGAGCCACATTGCCTTTTCAAACCTGTAGTCAGTGAAGCTGGGCTGGATTTTTACATAGCTTTATCCAGCTGTGTGTGTGTGTGGGGATGAATGAGGGCCTGGGGAGGAAGTCACTCCCCCTCCTCTGACAGCTGGATAAAGGTATGCAAAAATCCAGCCCAGCTTCACTGACTACAGGTTTGAAAAGGCAACGGGGCTCCGCCTGCAATCCAACTAGACTGGGGAGAGTCCCATTCTTTCGAAAGGCTCTGATTGGCTCCCCTTCGGCTTCTCTGCCTCTCCTCTTACCCCAGCCTGCCAGCAGGAGGTGAGTGGGTGGGCTTTATTGTGTTCCAGGCATTTCCCACCTGGAGAGCATACTGCATTTGCAATGGGGGAGGTGTTTGGGGAAGGCAGTGGGGGAATGGGAGGGATGGCAGAGGAACTGCTTTCAAGCCATTGGGAGAGATATCCAATCCAACCTTTGTGTGTGTTTGAGAGAGGGGGGAGGGAGGGAGAGAGGGAGGAAAGAGGGGAAGGGAGAAGAAAAAGAAAGAAGGAAACTTCTTTCACAAAGGAGAAAAACAAATGCTGTTGCTTTAAATCAGATCTGAGCATGCCTGGCTATGGAATTCTAGGAGTTGAAGTCCACAAGTCCTAATACCTTTAAATTGAAAGGTACAGGGAACAACAAATTGGTTATATGGTTATATGTTATATGGTTTTATGTTTTTGAAGTTTGGGGGTTTGTGCTATATGGGCTTTGTGTTTCTAAAAGGGTTTGGATGATTCCCTGCTTGTGAATGGAACCAAACTTTCTCTAGTGTCATTATCTCATTATCTCTATCTGGCAGGAACGTGGAATGAGCCTCAGGCAGGTTTCTTTGTTAACAGAAAGAAAGAAAAACAGCATAGCAATTTAGGACTAGAAGGTTACTCAGAGCTCATCTAGTCCAACTCCCTGCTCTAGCAGGAAACCTTACATTGTCTGGATTATTTTGGTGCCTCTAACAGGGAGGAAAATTGCCAGAAAGGAGAAAGAGTTTACTAGGACAAGGCTGCCGTGCAAAGGAAAGCAGAGATAGTCCTTGACTTATGACTACAATTGAGCCCAAAATTTTGGTTGCTAAGCAAGACCATTGTTAAATAAGCTTCACCACATTTTACCAAATCCATGACATCTCCTGATGAGTGACATCAAGTTGGTCACTACCATCCGGTCACATGATTGCCAAGTTATTCCCACCTGGTCACATGACTGTCAAGCTACTCCAACCCAGTCACATGACTGCTAAGCCACTCCCATCCAGTCACATGATTCCTGAGTCACTGCCACAAAACAGGCCACACCTACAGAATAGGTTCTAAAAATTTTTGAAATGCACCACTGCCCCCACACGAGTGATGACGAGCTGGCCATGCCTACCCTGGCCATGCCCACCCCAGTCATGCCCACCTTGGTCCCCCAAGGTCAAACACAACCCCAATGCAGCCCTCAATGAAATCCAGTTTGACATCCCTGATGTAGGGGGATGCATTAAAAACTGGAATTAAAAAAAGAGTAAAAAATTACTATGGCTTAATAAAAGCATATATATAGCACACACACACATACACACACACATGCCATAAGCTTATATAATTGGTAGGTATAATTAATTATTTAAAATATTTATATGTAGATACATTTATTTTACAGAATATTTTACTATAAGAGTAATAATTCAATTTTTAAATATTTTTTAAACATTAAAAAAGAGTAATAGTTATTTCACTGCAGAAATATATTGCAGGGTTATCACTGGAAATGTTTCAGTAAGGAAGCAAGAGCTATAATAGCAAGACAATGTTTATTAATTTATTTGAACATTTAGAGATCTTATAGTGGTGTTTATGCCACATATAAGGAACAGCAATTCAGGAGTGTAAATTTGAACTGCCATTCTGCATAACTTACCACCCAGAAGCTACAATTGGACCAGAATGCAGTGGCATAGGTAGTTATAGGAGTATCTCAATTCACCAGTTAAACACCACACTGGCCTTCAGTAGGCTTCTGGATGCAATTTGTAGGGGAGTTATTGCCTATAAAGTTGTACAAGGCCCAGAATTTGGCTATTTGCCTTGTTTGGTCTAGCAAAGTTAATTCACCAGGCTGAAATCCAGGAGATTCTAAGTTCTAGTCCTGTCTTAGCCATGAAAGCCAGCTGGGTGACTTTGGGTCAGCCTCTCTTCACTGGGTGTTGTCAAAAAAATAAGAGAATATAGGAGTGTTGGTTAAGAACATCACTTTGAGTTATTTATTAAAATTAACAAAGGCAGGACAAAAATAAATAAATACAATTTGGAGACTGCCCTTTGTCAATAGTATTTACCCATCATGAGTGCTCTACTAGAGTGACATGCCTTTGATCCCTTTCTTGAAATAATGTGGGATAGGCTCTAGGATGTGTGCCTTTTTCATTGTGGCCCATGTCCTCTGCAATATTCCTCCCTCTCTGGACACATGATTGGCCCAAATTTGTTGACTTCTAGAAAGACACTACAAACTTGACTAATTCTTCAGAACTTAGCATCATAGTGAATAGATTTCTTGTCTGGAGGAATGTAGTAAATGTAATTTCCTGACTAATTCTCAATAGTTTTTTACTGATTTTAACTGAAAATTTTAATTTGGATTTTGTATATATTTTGTGATGTATGTTACTGAACATCACAGAGTTCAAATTGGAGAACCATATAAATGTTAGATAAACAAATGAACAAAAAATGTGAATTTTTCCTTCTATGTAGAATATACATAAATCAATTTGAAAGTGAGCAAGAGAGAAAGAGAGTGAGTTACGAATTTTTCTTTTCTCTAATTTCTAAATAAACAGAAAACAATTCACTTGGCATGCTTCTACTTTTGTCTTCCCAGCTTTTTTGACTTTCCATTTCTGTAAAAGATTGCCTTAATCAAAATAGAAAGTTAGTGTCCATGGGATGTAATACTTAAACTTTCTGAGTAAATGGACTTAGCTTGATGACTGGGCTAGCTATGTGATTTGTTTACACTAATATATAATTATAACAGATGATATAGAATGAAAATTTGCAAAAGATACATTAGATGATTGTGATAGCTTTGAGAACAATGTGTGCTATTCTTATTTACTCTTAACATCCTTTCTTCAATTCATAACCATATAAAAAATAAAATTCAAGAGGGATAGTTTGAAGATCAGAATGCTAATTATTATATTTATCTACAAAGAAGATTATTCTGAATGTAAGAAGTGGCATCCATATGACAAAAGCAGTGTCACATTGCATCACAAGCTCTACTCTTGTATGCATATATGTTGTATTGCACTGCAGTTTTTGTTATTCTGAACACCCTTTTACCAGACTTCCTCCAGGCAGCCCTGAATAATTGTCCCTGCAATTTCTTGTAAAAGAATAGAAACACAGACAGACAGACAGACGTCATTGCTTCTTCCTACACCCTTAGTGAACCTATTATCTTTTACTGTTAAAATTATTTGTGGTAAACAATCTAATTTTTCTTTCAGGTGAACACAAAATTTTACAAGTTAGGAAAAATATTTCATTTCTAGACATGATTTGAAGATAAACTTTAATCTGGAACTGTGTTAGTAACAGATTTGAAAAAAAAAACCACAGTGTATATATTAAGCAACTAGATATTTTGCAGAATATTTTAAGCATTGTAGTCACTTCTCTTTTCTCATATGACTAAAGGATTCAATTATATAAAATTGACTGCTCACTAAGTGTTCAGTCTGGCATCCAATATTATGTCCAAGTAGAACAGAATTATCTCATTCTATTTTATTCCCGGTGGATGCAACCGTATCTTTGGGAAGGGAATATGATATCACAGAACCCTGATCCAACATCACCACTTTGTGTTCAAATTAGCTCCCCCACCCCATACTTTCATTGTGATGAACAATATGCCTTCTTATATTACTTACGTCATTTGGCAAGATAGGCCTGCCCATTTTATTTTATTCCTTAGAAATGCTCTGCAATCCTGGTTTTAACCATTTTTTGCTCCAAGTGTATCATTGGTTCATCAGGAAAATTATATATATTTTTCCTATATTGGGTTATTTTAATAGTCTTGGGAGCATGGGAACCTGCTTAGCAGCCTGGTATTCTAGACTTTGGATTTAAATTGTACTCTTTCCACTGAAATGAGGAGCTTCATATATTTCTCTCCTGGTGACTAAGTTATTAATCTTCACCCTGGTAAGCATTTTTGAAACATACACATTTTTTGAAGTTTGATAGCAATCCTTCAGTCGTATTGATAACCTTGACAATTATTTATAACTATCATCTTCCAGAACTTGCTCTGTAACTGTTAATATGTCTTTGTCAGAGATGGCAACACATTCTATCTTTTTGGCAGGGGGTCTATAATTCTAGTCGTGATGTGCGGTGAGGCTTATGGCTGGTGAGGCAAGCGGGCAAAAGCCGCCCTATGTCTGCCAGCGGTGGGGCTTCGGGGGGCTTTCTGAAAGCCTCCCCGAAGCCCTGGCGCGGCTTTCCGAAAGCCCCGGTGAAGCCCCGAAGCCCCAGCGCCAGCCTGGTGGCTTCCTACTGGACTCCCATCTATGAGCCGACGCCGATCCACCCGGCCTTCTCACACCCCCTGGCTGCTGCAGCTGTCCCGCAGCATCAATCCACAGCCCCAGGCTGAACCGCTGCCTGCCCGAAGCCCCGGCACGGCTTTCCGAAAGCCCCGATGAAGCCCCGAAGCTTCTTGCCACCGCTGCACTCCTCCGCCTCGCCCCCGCCTCTTCCGACGAACAATCCTCTGCTTTCTTCAGCTCGGACAGAGCTGGGACACCCAAGCTGCTGGTGGTGGGGGCAGGGGCCACCTGAGCAGCCATGATCTCCCCTCCCCAGCCAGCCAGCCTACCCAGCCCATTCCTCCCCCAGCACAGTAAGCTCCAGTGGGCTGGACATTGGTGCGAGGGGCCTGGCAAAAGAAAGAAAGTGCCAGCCTGCCAGCAGAGGTGGGTAAAAGACCCGCCTCTGCTGGCAGGCTGCCCCTCTCTTCTCAAACAAGCTGCCCTCCCTGCCTCTCTCTCTTTCCTCTCTTCTCAAACAGACTCTCTCTCAATTTGAGAGAGAGTTTGTTTGAGTGAAGTAAAGAAACACACACACACACACACACAAATTACTTACAATAAAAAATTACTTACAAATTACAATAATTTTGAATTCCTCCCCCCTCCCTCCAACCCACATACCTTTTCCAGCTGTGTCACAGAAGATTTCAACTCTGCTCTTGTCTGCCATGATGAAAATGTAAAAGTGTAAAAAGAAAAAGGCAAGAGCTGCTGAAGCCAGGCTGGGTTAGCTGCTGCCAGAATCCCCAATGGATAACTGCTTAACTGTTTTAAAAAAAGCCTCTAAAAAGGGCCCTCTACAGGAGGAGGTGAGAGAACCACGTGTCTCCTCTACATAAGGAATTTTTCACCTTTTAACCCTTGCTTAACTCTGCTCAAGTGATCATAAAGATAGACTAAATGAGGCATGTGGTTCTCTTGCCTCCTCCTGCAGAGGGCACTTTTTAAGAGGCTTTTTTAAACAGTTAAGCACTAAGCAGAGTCATCCACTGTGACTCTGGCAGCAACTACCTCAGCCTTTTTCCTTTTAATTTTTCTTTTCTTTTCATGACAGTGGTGAGGCCCTGCCTCCCCTGCCTCCCCTGACTGCACGTCCCTGATTCTAGTGCTGTTAACCTATTTGCATTTGGACTGACCTTTCTTGTGCACCTTTTCAGCAGTGGGTTGTTGCATTCTGAGCCATTATTCTCCTGACTCAGAGAAGCACATTGAAGGACATCTAATTAATATGCTGAACTACTCCTGAAGAAAAAGAAAAAGAAGTACTGGCCATTTTAAATACACATAATGCCATTGCCTTTGATTAAGCAAATTGAATTTATATGAAACCTATCCTAAATCTGAAATCAATATGTGCAAATAATTTGCTGCATATTAATACAAATGTCATTTCATTAACCAGATACATTATTTCTGATGCTTTTGGAAACCTATCCAATAACATTTTTCTATGTTTAATTCTATGTGCCCATGTTAATGATTCATTTGGATTTATAAAACTCTAATTCTGAATTTGTCACTTGCATTTTTATTAATATATGACTCACTAGGTAAAAGGTCAACATTTATATTTATTACCCACTTCTTTGTTAGATTTATATATTTATGTATTAAATTTCTAGGCTTAATTAATAGCATAGACACCCATAAAGCAGTGGCTGCAGGGGAACAAAACATTTACTCCATTTTTCTGAAGGAAATATACACCATTTGAGATGCTATAGATGTATTGCCTCAAAACTACAACTCATTTTAATTAAAATAAATGTCTATTTTCATTTTGTCTGAGTAATAATTTTGATGAGTTCTTTATAGTTTATAAAATTTTTATATTTTCAGAAGTTTCATTTTTGATCTTATTCATCAGACAAGGTTGATTTCATCTTTGATTTTCTGCATCCAAAGAAATGAAAATTCCTAAGAGAAAAGCTACTTGCAACATGCAACACCTTCTTGAACTATGTCTTAATTATCTTGTGTTATGGGCTGTTGAATTTTTATGTTCTTGCATTAATTTCTTTGATTGTGTGTACATTTATAGATGGAGAATATAGATATAAGGACCTATGTAAAAAAACCAGAAGAATAACTGACCTTGACAATTGAAATTATTTTAGGGGCATATTTCTAAAAACAGGCCCCTGTATTCTCAGCAAGCAAAATTTATTAAAGAAAGAACATTGAATATTGGTGATGTTGCACTGTCACTTGAAATTTTGGAAAGCTTAGTGGCAGGCTTCTCGAACAAGAATTCTACGCATGTAGTGCTGATTTCTAAAATATATTTAAAATGTACGTAGGTATTTTATTTTGTTTTCTGTTCAGTCTTGCCCAATTCTTGGACACTGCAGTTTTCTTGGCAAGGTCTTTTAGAAGTGGTTGCCATTGCCTCTGTTTTAGGACTGGGAGAAAGTGACTAATCCAGATGGTTTCATGCCCAAGGCAGGATTAGAATTCCCAGCCTACCCGTTTCCAGTCTGATGTCTCAATCATTACAACAAACTGGCTCTCGTGTATTTTATTAAATATATTGTGTATGAAAAGGTATTATGTCCATTAAAATAAATAATTTTTCAAGTGAAATACATTAATTTTAAAAAATGAAAGTTGCGGACAGAACAGTATGTGTTACGTGCTCTGCAACTCGTCTTTGGACTATTAATATGAACCTCTTTTAATAAGATGATAAATAAAATGGCAATGTATATGTGTACCATGGTTAATTACACAGTGTTGATTTGCTTGAATGGGACAAATTGTAGCATAAGGCGCTCACAAACAAAATGCTATCAGAATCCATTCTTCCATTATTGCTTGGGATCTTTACAGTTTCCCATCCTGCGTTCTTCCCTAGAACTAATTGGATTCTGGAATATGACATTTTAATGAGCTACGCATAAAGTTAGATCACTCTGAAATAGGGTGGCAGGCTAAAATTACCCCTTATAATAGAAAAAAGAGAAGGGTGAGAAGAAACCCAAAATTTATTGTAGTGTTGATTTCTGCTGCTCCTGCCATTGGTGCTTCTCCCATTGACTTTAATTCTATTTTCTATTCCCCCAAATTTCTGTTTTAAAACTTTATAATTATATTTTTATTCTTTTGTATAGATAAGTACCAATTATGAATCTAATTACACCTTCATGTGAAACAGAGCAAGTAATATACTTATTGTAATGTATATTATCATCACTATTCTTTCTGATTTAGAACTAAACATAGCACAAGAAAAAGCAAGTTAATGAAGAACATATTTAATAAATTACTTAAGCACTATATTCCTATTGTGATTCCTTTATTTTTTAAATATAATAATTTTAAGTCTAATAACTAAAATAACATGGAATGTTATAAAAATGCAGTATATAGTCACATTTGCAGTTTTTATATTCTAGCTCTCCACCATTGTGCCATGTGGACTAATATAGTGTATATTAACAAAAGTGCCAAGAGAACAAGCCAGGATCATTTTTGTTGGTATCTTTCTGTGGCTGTAAATCCTGGAAAGATCTCATTTTCCTGTGAATTCGTCACCCTGCATTTTCTGCCAAAAGGCTTTATGTTGATAAGCCTTATTATAACTAATCTCTGGTATTGGCTGTGATGTTGTTCTGCCTGTGCAAGTAATTTAATGAGACGAAGGCACCCACATGTTAAAATGTTTGTGGTTTATTGAAATTCTGGTACTGAAATTTTTGATACAATGAAGTGCTGATGAAGGAAAATTGGACACTAAAAGGTCTTTATCTGCACCACACAATTTTGTTTGGCCTGCAAAAATGTCTGTTTAGGACTGTGTAGGCCAAGCTATAGGAAGCTAAATTGTAACTCTATAATAGATTTCTTGAATTTTGCATTAGAAAGCTGGGCATCAACACATATTAGTTAGCTTTGATTATCATGAAAAATATTAGCTGCCTGGGAAGAATTACTGTTTATTGTTTTGCTAATATAACACAATTAAATGATAAAATTGAAATAAAGGAATAGCAATAGCACTTAGAGTTATATACTGCTTCGCAGTGCTTTATAGTTCTTTCTAAGCAATTTATAGAATAATCATATTGCCCCCAACAATCTGGATTCTCATTTTACTGACCTTAGAAGGATGGAAGGCTGAGTCAACCTTTAGCCGATCAGATCGAACTCCTGGTAGTTGGCAGAATTAGCCTGCATAACTGAGATGCATCCAGATTAAAAATATTACAAAAGACCATTCCTGTACAAATCAAAGCTACGTATAAACAATGTGAATTGCCATAGCACAATTATTGTGGGTTTCCCCCCCCCAAACAATTTCCTCCTATTTCAGCTTTGTAGATTCAGTGATACATGTTCACAACAGAAATATTTTTTTTCTATATTGAAAACCAAAGTGGCTGCTCTGTACATTAATTGTAAAAGCTTGTGTGAAAGACTGCACTGACTTCCTATTGACTGATGTAATAAATCACCTGTTTTGCTGCAATATTTTAAGAAAAGATTATATTATTGTTTCCTGATATAACAGTGTTTCTCTTTATTTTCCTCTAGAGTTTAGACAGTAAGTAGTCAAATAAACCTACAAGTGGCACTTCTCAGCCACAAGAAGCACTGAAGGACTAGGACTTTCAATTAGCAATCATGTTGCTTATTGCTGCTTTATTTTTTGGGGAGCAGGAGTTCAGAGTAGATTTTTTAAAAATCCAGATGATGTGTTTTGTTTAAGAGATTGAAATGCACAGAAGAAAAACCACATGCGATGGAATGAGACCTGTATTAAGACAAGGCAAGTTGAAAAAACTGAAGATAATCTTTAGATGAAGCAGTACATAATTTTATTTGTAAACACAGAATTCTATACTCTATATATATTTAAAAAACATTTATTCTGTTCTGTTTGTATCAGTATAAGAATGACTAATAGCTGTAGATACACTCTCATATCTTACCTAAATTCATAATCTTTTGTGAAAATCTTCAACACTGTATACAATTTTCTGTACGTGTTGACAAATGTGTCAAGGCCAAGCAGAACTGTAGTCAATAATTCCCTTATGAAAGTGGCATTCATTGCTTGGTTAGATGTGGAGGTTTGGAAACAATAGCGGGAAATTTGTGAGAGCTGGCAATGAGTATGAGAGTGTCTATTTTGATAAAGTGTCTTGAGACAGAATTGTGAAGCAACTGAATTTGCCCTAGGACAGAATCTTCTCTCTCATTTATATTTGCAAATAAAATAAAAATCAGTTCAAGTAGAATTAGGAAAAAATGTAGGCATGTTGAAGAAACATTTTACACTAATTCATGTTACTGGAAGTTTTGAAAAATCTGCCAAAATTGTTTATTTTTTAAACATATGATAAATTGATATAGAATTAGTTTAAAATAGGGGAAAATAGTATGTGAAGATAATTATGGGCAGGATAAAAAAGATCGTTATCTACAATAATTGATTTTAAAAAAAGCAAGAATGAAGCATTAATTACTGGAACATTTCAATAAATATATTACAAAAGGACAAGAACATGAATGAACTAGACACTTGCAGAGATAAAAAGCAGCCATATATTTTATCTAAACCCAAGAGCACTGGGATAGAAGAAACACACTGGAACACCAGACCCAGTGGTGGGATTCAGCTGGTTCACACTAGTTCAAGAGAACCATTGGCTAACTTTCTGAGCAATTCTGCAAACTGGCTGTTGGAAGAAACAGTCTTTTGTTTTTCCCACCTTACAGAATTAATCCTGTCATGAAGGCAGGAAGGAGACATTCTGGTGTGCCTCTGTGTGTTGTTCTAGTCTAATCCTTCTTTTTATTGCCCTGTTTAAATGTTTTCAGAAACTGCCTCTGTAGTAAAGTCTTGTTACATTGTAACAGCTAATGATTCTTGGCAGTATGCCCAGACTTTTTGTAGCTTGAGCTGCTTCTCTGGAGTTTTTTTCTTTTTTCTTTTATTAGGGACTTGACTTTCTTAAAGGGGAAGGGTTTTAAGCTGTTTACACTGCTTTACTGGTTCCTGGTACTGTCCTTTTGGGGTGTATTTCTAAGAGGCAGGCTTCAAGCTTGGCACTCTGTCTGGTTTTTTGTACTGCCTTTCTGGGGGCATGTGATCTTCCCTTAAATCTGGATAATTTCCTTAGGATATCTTGTGAGGTGAGTGAAACCAGCCAATATCTTTAAGTGGTGCAAATGGATCTAAGGATTGCTTCTCTTGGATGGAAAGGGTGATTTGTCAGTTCACTGAGCACAGGAGTCTCTTGTCTATGGGGATTCTTCAGTCATCCAGGTCATGGTTCTCCCAAAAGTGCTTTATTCAAGAGGCAATTGGACTTTCTTAGTGCCGCTTAAAAAAACACCTTTTGGACAGAGTTCTCTTGCATTGCTTCGGAGTGGCAAGGCACATAATTGTTCACTGATAGTAAGATTAAAAAAATAGGTAGGGGTGTGGATCCTCCCTCCAATTCATTTTAGTTTTTACTCATGATAATAAGGCTTAGAAATATGGCACCAGGCTTGAAGTTTATTTAGATATCTGTGGCATGTACTAATTTTATTGGTATCCTGACAAGCTTGGGAAGGCAGCAGGGTTGTGCAGTCACTAGAGGCAGGGGAGGCGTGGCCTCACCACTCATGAGGAAAAGGAAAGAATTTTAAAGAATTTTTTAAAAATAATTAAAGCCAAGGTAGTTGCTGCCAGATTCCAAGTCACAGGGACTTGGGAGTCTGCTTAGTGTTAACTATAGGAGGAGGCGAGAGAACGAGGGGCCTCTTGTGCATAAGGAATTTTTCGCCTTTTAAGAGTTAAGCAAGGGTTAAAAAGCGAAAAATTTCATATGCAAAGGAGGCACGTGTTTTCTCGCCTCCTGTAGAGGGCACTTTTAGAGGGTTTTTAGAGTTCTCTGGGAGCAACTAGCTCAGTCTGACTCAGAGCTCTGGCCTTTCATGAGGGCAGGCAAAAGCAGAGTTGAAATCGTCTCTGAAACAGCTGGAAAAGGTCCGTGTGTGTGGAGGGGAGAGGAATTCAAAAAGTTTGATTGCATGCAGAACCACGTTGCCTTTTCAAACACACAGACACAGACACAGACACAGACACACAGACACACACAGACACACACACACACACACACACACACACACACACACAGCTGGATAAAAGTATATAAGCCCAGCTTCACTGATTACAAGTTTGAAAAGGCAATGTGATTCACCTGCAATCAAAGGCTCCAATCGGAAGGGAGCAGGGGAAGGGGGGAGTATGGCAGAGGAGCTGCTTTCAAGCCTTTGGAAAATATATCCAATCCAACTTCTGTGTTTGTATTTGTTTGAGAGTGAGTGAGTGAGTGAGTGAGAGAGGGATCCAACTTTTCTGTGTCCGTGTGTCTGTTTGAGAGAGCGGGGAGGGAGGCAGAGAGGGAGGAAGGAGGGGGAGGGAGAAGAAAAAGAATGGGAAGACTTATTTTGCAAGGGGGGGAAATGCTGTCGCTTTAAATCAGAACTGAGCATGCCTGGCTGTGGAATTCTGGGAGTTAAAGTCCACAAGTCTAAAAAATATGCTGCCTCACCAGCCATAAAGCTCACCGCACGTCACTGGAGGGCAGAGACCTTAACCTGGGTCCCCTATATACTTCAATAATTTATCTTTTTAGCTCAGCATTTTGTAGTCCAAGTTTGCCCATCCACTTTCTGTAGAGCTTAAATGAACTCTCTGTTAAAGGGTTTCATTTTATGAGCGAGAGTTGGCTGCTGATAGTTATCATTGCATTTTAACTATTTTAATTCCTCAAGATGCTCTGGCAGGTGCCTGATTTGTAATTCTGGGTTTCAGGTATTGCTGATGAAAAGGAAGGTATTCAGACAGAATGGTTTAGTTTTCCATGATGGCTGTGTGACTGTCATTGATCTTCAGTGTGTATTCCCCCATTTCTAATCTAATGATTGGTATTTAGGGCAGCTTTTTGCAAGCAAAGTAGCTTTTTGTGTTTTTGTACAGGTAATTCTTGACTTACAACAGTTAATTTAGTGACCATTCAAAGTTACAATGGCACTGAAAAAAGTGACTTATGACCATTTCTCACACTTACGACTGTTGCAGCATTCCCCATGGTCACATGATCAAAATTCAGATGGTTGACAACTGGTTATGACAGTTGTAGTCTCCCAGGGTCATGTGATCCCCTTTTGCAACCTTCTAACAGGCAAAGTCAATGGGGAGGCCAGATTCATTTAACAGCCATATTACTAATTTAACAACTGCAGTGATTCACTTAACAAATGTGTTAAGAAAAGTCATGAAATGGGGCAAAATTCACTTAATAAATTTCTCACTTAGCAACATACATTTTGGACTGTGGTCGTAAGTCGAGGAGAGGCTGGGTGTGACGAGTGGCTTGGAGGGGAGATGTGAGGCCAGCTGTGGCGAGGCACTCCTTGATGTGAGTGACCTACCCAGCCAGTCATTAGGGCAGTGAACTGATAGTTACATTATTTGAATCCCACCACTGATCAGACCATCATGTAATATCACATGAATAGTTAACTGTAGTCTCAAGCTTCTTTATGCTCTTCCTGAGAATGATGATTGTTAAGATAAAAGGAAGGAAAGAAGGTAGGTAGGAAGGAAGAAAGGGAGAAAAGGAAGGAAGGATGGAGGGAAGGAAGGGGAAATGGCCTTTCTCATTTTTCATCATTTTTCTACCTCCTAGGGTGGCCTTTCCCTATTCAAATATTAAACAGATCTTCCTGGCATTCCACGTTCGTCTGTCCTTATTGTTCTCAATAGTACAGTATAGCCTTTATTGTCATTGTATACCATGTATACAACAAAATTGGTTTTAGCCTCACTGGTGCAATCCATGACAAAAATTACGAACAACATAAATAGTATAAAGAATAATCCCCATGTAAGTAATTAGGGGGAAAAAAGAAAGAAAAAGAAAAAAACTAGTCATACGTTTCCATGTTTGTGTGGAGTGATTGTGGTTGTGTTTGAGAGTCTCACAGCCCAAGGATAGAAACTATTTTTAAACCTATTTGTTTGGCTGGCTATGCTTTATTGTCTTCTGCCCGATGGTAGAAGTGTGAAGAGACACTGACCAGGGTGTGAATCATCTCTGAGTATCTTCCTTACTCTGCTAAAGCAGCGAGACCTGGCAATGTCATCTGGTGGTATTAGACGGCAACCAGTGGTTACTTGTGCTGAATTGATCACTCTCTGTAGTGCCTTCTTGTCTGCAGCAGTTAAACCAGCATACCATATTATAATGCACTATGTGAGGACACTTTCTATCATGGACACATAGAAAGAGGTCATGAGCCGTTGTTCCACCTGATTTTTTTGCAGGACTCTAAGGAAATGAAATTTCTGTTGGGCCTTGCCAATCACCAGGGATGTGTTGTTTTTCTAGGTGAGATCTTGACTAATAAACATTCTCAAGAATTTAAAAGAGGAAACCCTCTCCACACATTCCCCTTCGATATACATTGGGGCAGGTTCCTCTCTGTGCTTCCGGAAATCTAGCACCATTTCTGTTGTCTTACTAGTATATGTAAGTTGTTTTTGAGTACCATGCAGATACCTTCTGGACTTCTTCACTGTGTGCTGATTCGTCCCCTCCAGTTATGAGACCCAACAATTTTCAATGTCCTGTCTTTGTGTAACTTTGTTCCCTTTGTACTCAGACTGTCTGTTCAAACTTTAATTAGCAGGAAAATTGTCTTGAAATATTTGGAGGTAAAAGTTCATCTTCTAGAAAGGATTAAATGTAGTTAAAGACCATATATTTCTTTCTAATGAGTCAGTTTTTGAAACTAATGGCTTTTTGTGCAGATTGCTCTAGAAAGTAAATATTGTTTCCTGTCAGTGTATAAGCAACAAAGAAAGCACAATAATAGCTTCTCCTTGTGCAAATAAATGCCCATCTTTTCTCCTTAAAAAAGTATTGCCATCAGTGATTTCTCTTCTCAAAAATGTACAGATAATTAATTTTATGAGGGAGCTGTGGCTTTGATAGATGGCAGTTTTATTTTCTGGTTTTTCCTCCTGTGGAGGGGAAATTCGCCTGGGTGATACAGTTAGGAAGAATTAAGAGTGTTTTATTTATTCAGAAAGAGAGAGAGAGACAGAGACGGAGACAGAGAGATTAGTAAATCTTAAACAAAAAGCTGTATGTTTTGAAAAATAGAGGCTGTTAGTAACTTGATATATTTCAAGATAAGGCAACACATTTCATTATTTTTGCTCTTAGTGGAAGAGGTGGAATAGTTCAAATGTTTCTTGCTTCAAACCTAGAAATATAAGAAACACAGAAACTCAGTTATTACTATTATCGTTGGTCACACAGTCTGCCAAAGCTTTAGACTGGATTTGATATTTTTATTCATCTATCGAGTCCTTCCCAAGAACCTGAGATATGCAACTGCTTTTATTTGATGCTGTTAGAGATATCATTACAGGATGTAGGTTATTCCAAGTAAACTTGCATAACTGCAATTGACTGATGGTGATTTTGGCAGTACCAATGGTGTTCAAAGGGTTCTCCAGTCATTTTGGAATTGTACCCAAGGTATCTATTATTATTGGTACTACTTTTGCATTCTATTTTAGTCATTTGCTTCTATTTTCAGGACTTTATATTTTGCAGTTTTCTCCAGTTCTTTTTCTTCTCTTCTGCTATCTCCGGATATTGCAATGTCCATTATCCAGACTTCTTTTCTTTTTTCTTTATCAACAATTGTTAAGTCTGGGGTGTTGTGGCAGATGCTTGCCCAAAGCACTTCGTCATTTTCTATTACTTTGTCTATTTTGTGATTTCACAAATTCTTGTTTGCAGGCAAGATATTCCAATGTGTTATTGTTACTAATTTCTTATGCCATTGTTTGTAGTCAGTCTGTTCGATCTACTTGTAGCAGCTAATTAAGTGGTCCACCATTTTTTCAGCTTCTTTACAAAAATGGTGTTTGCTGACTCTTGACCTTTTTTTCAATTCTGGTTTTATACACATTTGTTCTTAAGGGTTGGTATTGTGCAGCCTTAGTTCTTCTGTTTCGATTCAACTTTCTTGCTCTTAGCCTAAGGTGACCAGATTGGTAAAGAGGGACACCTTTGACGGGGTGGGGGGGGGGGCTTGATTAAAAATTTTATACGGAGCAACAAAAATTTTCATATAACGCAAAAATAGTATTGTAATATTTTTTTATTTCAACATAACTACAATTTACAAATATAAATTGTAACTGTTGCCAAACATCAAAATTTTGATCATGTGACCATGAGGATGCTGCAACAGCCGCTAAGTGTGAAAATGGTCGCTAAGTGTGAAAAATGGTCATCAGTCTCTTTTTTCAATGCCATTGTAACTTTGGTCACTATACCACCTTTCTTGCCACAGTTCTTAAGTGAATAACTGCAGCTGGTATTTTGTATTTTGGATAGAATCTTTTTTTAAATAGTCTAAGACAATTAAAAAAAAGAATCCACACAGAGTAAAACTATTTTAAAAAATCCTATGCACAATAAATAAAATATTATTTTAAAATACATTAAAAAAATAAAAGAAAAAAACCCAGCTCACTTACCAGCAGGCACAAGTGAGCACTCCAAGTCAATCCAGAATGATGTAGATGTTAATACAAAGAACTGAGCAACTTAAAATGGTGAAATTAGTCAGGGAAATATTTTTCAAAGAAACTTTGCCACCATTTTTCCCACACAAGCTGACCTCCAACCTCCGTGCCCCTGCCCTCCGGAAAATCCAGGAAGAAATACTTGCGATTTCTCTAGCCAAATATTTCCTGGAGCTCTATGGTACTGGGTCATTTTTTCTTATAAAATGAGGTAAAAGGGCAGGGGGGGGTCCGTTTTGTTGCTTTAACGTTTTAATATCTTCAATGAAAGTACTGAGACAGAGAGAGGGATTAGACAGGGTGTCTTTTGTCTTGCTCCGGTTAGGATTTCTTAAGCAAATCCACTGGGCTTTCAACATGAAGCCAGAAAATCGGGACTTTTTAAAAACGCCCCGGAACACGGGACAAATTGTTAGAAATCGTGACTGTCCTGCTGAAATCGGGACGTCTGGTCATCTTATCTTAGCCACTGCCCAGTCTGCTTTGTCTGCTTTTTTTTAATGCATTTCATTTAACAATTTGACTTGCTGTGTCTTTTTTCTATTCTTTATATGGTATTCCTTATAGGCCACTTTGCTCTCTGCAGTACTCAGTAAGCTTTCATGGTGTACCAGCTTCAGTGCACTTTCTTCACTATCCTTCAGATATTCTTCTAATGTACTTTTCTTCTTCAATTGTCTGCTGTAGTTGCAACATTCTATGCCCACCTGGAATCTTGGTCACTAAGTGGTTGTTTAGGACAGCTTAAAAAACTTGTAAATTACATTATTTTATTTTGAAAGGAAAAAAGATCTGCTGTAGGCCTCTAATAAGATATGAAGAAAAATGCACAACCAAGAACTATATAATTTCCTCGCATTTAATTTTTTGCACTAGTAACACCTCTGGAGAAAATACATTCAGCTTATTCACTTTTCAGTTAACTTCGTAAAAGAGATTTTGTAAAAGAACTTTTGCCATGAGTTTCTCAAACACAGAATCCTATACATGCATTTGTTGTGTATAGATAGAGCAGAGCACTGGGCCTCAATAAATGGGATAGAGCTACGTCTAAATGAAAAATGTCACAGCAGATGGCAGCATCTGCCCACCATTAACTCATCTGAAATAAAATAAATTAAAGAAATAAATAAATTCTAGGGCTGTAGCCTAGATTGGGGAATTTAAAAAGATCAGAATCAGGCAATGGAATCACTTCATACCACAATGGAGTTATTTAGAGCTGCATTTGATTTGTCTGTTAAATTAAAAACAAATAATTCTCTCTATCGTTCTTTCTTCTTCCTTCCTGTCCTCTCTCACAGAATTACAGCTTGGTTAAAATTCCCGTATTTCTATTATATTGATAGAGAAATTTTGAAAAGTAGTGATTGACAAATAAAACAGGGGGATGCTATTAAAATAGTTGGTAGTGAGCTCCTGTACCTCAGGAGAATGTAAAAATGAGACAAGGGGAAATAGATTTTTTGGGAAAAGAAAAAGAAGAGTGTATAAGATTATTATTATCTGTTGTAGATTCACAAGCTGATAAAGGCTGCATAAGAATTTGAGAAGGTTGTTATCTCTTTGCTGACACCTTTTTTTAAAAAGAGCAAGTTAAATAAGAACCTGCAGTATTTATTTATAAGAGGGCAGAGCTGTAATAGTATAGACTATGCAGTGTGGGAACTGAGGCAGTAACGTTCATTTATGTGTCAACATGCATCCCAAAACAAAACGTTATGTGTTTGTGATAGAAAGCCTGAATAATGTGAAACAAACACACAAACAAATGAAAAAAAGAGAGAGCAAAAACCCATACCATTTTTAAGCCATATAAAAATCCTTAATATGCCATTCTTTTTCTGTCTCACTTGACTTCCTCTTTGATTTTTTGTGTTCAATACTCTATAGCACAGGTGTGAAACTCATGTTGTCATGGCGTTGTCACATGACGTATCAGGACTTTTTCCCCCTTTGCTAAACCGGGCATGGGAGTGGCCAGCATGTGATGTATCCAACCCACAGGCTGGAAGTTTGATAGTCCTGCTCTATAGCAAAAGAAAAATAAGGATGATGTGCAACAGGAAAATGAAAATGGCTATTTGTTTTAGGAATATTGGAAGCTCCCTTCCAAAGTAATCTACCTACTTGACTACCTGGTTATGAACACTTGCTTTTACTTCTCTGTCTAATATAGATTATCTATATTTATCTACTTAACCTTTTATGTTTATACCACATATAACCCAGTGGTGGGTTTAAATTTTTTTAGAACCTATTCTGTAGGTGTGGCTTGTTTTGTGAGAGAGTGGCTTGGTGGTCATGTGACTGGGTGGGAATAGCTTGGCAGTCACATGACTGAGTGGGAGTGGCTTGGTGGTCATGTGACTGGGTGGGAGTAGCTTGGCAGTCATGTGACTGAGTGGGAGTAGCTTGGCAGTCATGTGACTGGGTGGGAGTGGCCAAGTCCATGTCACTGAATTCTTTGCCCCAAAGAATGACCTGCAAAAAGAACATATAAAAAAGGAAATTTATTATTTTGTGCACTTACTACTTAAATAAAAATAAAATAAGTACACAAAACAATAAAACAGCTACTTACAGAAGAAATATGGCTGTCCTTGCCAGTCTTCAACATTATTGACCATCTTACACACACACTTCCAACCCCTCTGTCTTTTCCCTTTTCCTGGATTCACTCAAAGTTTTAAAAACTCACATCCTGTGCACAGCACACACTCTTCCAGCCCCTCTGCCTCTTCCCTCTTCCTGGATTCACTCAGACATTTTTAAAACTCACAGCTTGTGCACACACAAAACATTTTTAAAACCCACAGCCTGTGCACAGCGCACACTTCCAGCCCCTCTGCCTCTTCCTTCTTCCTGGATTCATTCAGATGTTTTTAAGAGTAGAAGAGTGTGTGCTGTGCACAGGCTGTGAGTTTTAAAAATGTCTGAGTGAATCCAGGAAGACGGAAGGGGCAGAGGGGCTGGAAGTGTGTGCATATGCACAGGCTGTGAGTTTTAAAAATATCTGAGTGAATCCAAGAAGAGGGAAGAGGAACTGGAAGAGTATGTTCTTATAGTAACTTCCAGCCCCTCTGCCTCTTCCCTCTTCCTGGATTCACTCAGATGTTTTTTAAAACCCACAGCCTGTGCACATGCACACACTCTTCTAGCAGTCCCTCTGCCTCTTCCCTCTTCCCCAACATCCTCCCCCACAGCCACTCACCAGTTCTTTCTTCTTCTGGTTCTTCTTCTGAGAACTTTTCGGCAGTGTGGTGTGGATGGGTGGGGAGAGTGAAAGAGCGAACGAGGGGAGGGAGCGTTCCGGTACAGGGCTTCCTGACCAATGGGTATGGGAAGGCAGGCTAAATTTCACCATCCGGTACGGCCATACCAGTTGAAATCCACCCCTGATATAACCTAATACAGACTGGTGAGCTTAAAGAATTTGCTGCAATAAACTGACATAGAACAGTAGTTTTAGATATTGGCGTTTAATCATGCCGGCCATATGACCACAGAGATGGCCATATGACCACAGCGCAGTCTTAGGACAGCGCTGGCTCTTCAAATTTGAAATGGAGATGAGCACCGCCCCCTAGAGTCAGGAATGACTAGCACATATGTGCAAGGAGAACCTTTACCTTTACCTTATTCCATAATAAGAATAAATTGCTTTTATGACATGATTTTCTTTCTTATTCTTCTATTAATATTGTATTCTTCCATTAAAAAAAAATCATCCTAATGGAATAAACTATGGAATACCATTATGTTGTGGAGACCAAAACCAAAAATGTTTACATAGATCAAAACTATGCAGAAAACCATGAAGCTGTAGGACTTTTTCCACTAAATAAAGAAACCATAAAAGAAGAAAGTGGATATTAGAGTAAATATTACCAGTAAGATATTCAAGATCAAGCCAACCAGGACTAAAATTAACCAGGCTCTGGCAAAAGCTTTCTCACTTTGAACTTTCATCAGAAGTCAAGCTAACCACTCAGGAAACTTTTGGTAATTAAGATCTCTGTCAAGAAGATCTGCCTTTCAAATAAGTATCGTAATGAGAATTCAAGCGAAGTAACTCCTTATCATCCTGCCAAATTCACTGACATCGTTTCCAGCACACAAAAGATAACTGCATATTCAGGAGATCTCATATAATTACAAGTTTGAATTTCAGTAATTTGAATAGTTCACAAAGTGGAGAACACTTTAATACCTTCATGTCTACTTATGCAAAATGGGGTTCAGTATTAGTCAGATTTTAGTCTGGATATACATGACTCTTCGTATAAATATATGCAATAACTTGGGCCTTCCATAGGAGATCCTTTTTTCAGGTTCAGTAGGATGTGGAGTAGGGCAATCATATTTTGGAGCTTCATCTTTTGTAATACAGTGTTTATTTTAACATCAAAATGTAGTTTTCCAACATAAAATAAATTAATAATACATTATGAAAAATATATTAGCATGAATCTTTTTTTCTGGTACAGTTAGGATTGTGCAATCTTCAGATTCAGTTCCAAAATGGTGCTTTAGAGTACATTAGGCAGAAAGATAGCAACTATCTGGAATTCTTTAAAATATCTGCATCTTTCCCCAGAATCATTAAGCAGCTGTGAGGAGCAATCATATGATCCCAGCTTTTTAATTAATTTTTAATTTTAAACGTCTTTGCCTCTTATCTAAATTTTAAATGTAGTTTTTATGTTTAATGTTCTATCTGTATAGCGCTCAATTACAAGTAGTCCTTGACTTACGACCACAATTGAGCCCAAAATTTCTATTGTTAAGTGAAACATTTGTTAAGTGAATTTTGCCTCATCTTACAAGCTTTCTTATCATAGATGTTAAGTGAATCACTGCAATTGATAAGTTAGCAACCCAGCTGTTAAATGAATCTGGCTTCCCCATTGACTTTCCTTGTCAAAAGATTGCAAAAGGTGCATCATATGACCTTGGGACACAGCAATGGTCATAAAAATGGTATGAACCAGTTGCCAAGCATCTTAATTTTGATCACATGATTATGGGGATGCTACAAAGGTTGTAACTATGAAAAATGGTGATAAGCCACTTTTTTCAGTGCTGTGGTAACTTTGTATGGTCACTAAAATGAACTGTTGTAAGCCGAGGACTCCTTGTAGTCTGGGGATAACTTCAAATGTTATTGTTCCCTGCATACCATGCCAAAACTCTTTAGATCATGTCATTCAACAGTTTCTGGAAGTAAATTTTCCAAACCGGAAGCAGACTGGTATGTTACAGACATCATTTCATGCTTCAAGATTGATCACTCTTAGAGCATACCAAACTCTTTTACAGCATTTTCTTCTGGATACTACCCGGCATCATGAATGGCAGATCCAGAGGAATTTTGGAACAATATGTACTGAAAAGAAACAGATACTCCAGAACAATATATCTAATTCAACCAATGTTGCATATTGTTACATATAGCACTGGCAACAATTTTTGCATATCCCAGCATATAGATATTTTTGGCTTGGTAGCTCTATTATTACCCTTGAATTAGTAATAAGCAAATGTAGGAGGTTGTTGAGATTAGTAATTATAAAACTAGGCTGTGTTTTATATTAGAGTTGGAGAAAATTATTTGGGCAGAAAGCACTCTGTAGACAGTCTTCTTTTTGAAAATTTTGCACAAGGACGTTGTGTTAAGGCAATGATCAGGTGTCCAGGCAATTGATTTTTTGGGATCCAGAGATAATGCGCTCTTCAGTAAATAAAGGGATTTTAAGCTTTATTATTAGGTCAAGCAAACATAGCTAAAACCATAACATAAAAACATACACACCAAGCAAGATAATACCCCAATCTCTTACAGGCTGCCACAAGTACCTTAATAACAGCAGCACAAATGCCCCAGAGAATGGCCAATTTTTCAACAATATCCATCCTTGGTCCCATTGTAGAGGTGCCCTTAAACAACACTGAAGGTTATTATCAAAGCCTGGCACCATGGTCTTGCTATGTTCAAGAGTTCTGACTTTGACTGAGTGGCATACGATGGGAACAGAAAGTCTTAAGGCTTTCACAGCAAGAGAAGTTTTAAAGCTGCATAAAATTTCTTGCCACCTTTTCCTTTGATCAGCAAGTAAGAGTAGAAAACAAGCAGGCTTAGCTCTAAACTTGTAGGCTTTTCTTAATATGAAGGAGAAATAAAAATACATCACTAATCTCTCTTGCATTGCTACTACAAATGTACACTTCAGGTCTCAAAGAAAAAGTTTTCTTCACAAATTGCTAGTTTAAGATTTACAAATGCTAATCAGTGATGGCTTGATATCAAAGTACATATAAGACCATGTTCTCTACCTAGGCATAGACTGCCTATCTTGCCTCAGTCTATGACTTACCATAGCAGGAGGACTTGTCCTCTTCTTGGCTCTCATGTCTTGCATCTGGCAGGCATAGCTTGAAAATCAAATATTGACAGGCATTTTCAGTACCTTGGTTATTTTGATTATTATTTTATTTTGAACTATTTTCACAAAAGTAGTCATTCAAATGTTTGTGTATCCATCTTTCTTTTCCCTGTCCGTCAACAAACTCAATAATCTAGATTGGAAGTATTTAATTGATTTCCTGATTCCAGCAACTGACTTCAGTCTAACACCTTCAAAGCTATTATTCTAGTCTATAGATAACAAAGCCCATCGTATGCTTCTATGATGAAATTTGAAGACTGAATTGTCATCAATTTCATATTAGCGCTGGCACATGTTCCTGAAAACAAAGATTTGTTGGAAATCAGTCTTTCTGATACTGAAAAAAGTAATTTCATATACATGTAAGCCAAAGTACATGTTTGCAGGTTTTCACTGTAATATTTTTAAAGTTAAAAGTTAATGTGTCTTACTTTTCCTTCTATTTGTTGTCCTTTCTTATTATCCATATAACCCTTATCTATTCAAGTACCTGATAATCTTAGAAACCATTACTTCACAGAAAGAGTAGTAGAAGCTTGGAACCATTTTCCAACAGAGATAGTGGGTCAATCATTACTAACTGAATTTAAACATGTTTGGGATAAGCACATGTCCATCATTCAACAAAAAATAAACGATAAAATAAAAATAAGTAAAAATAATAAATAAATTAAGAAGAAAACAGCAAAAAGGGTAGACTTGATGGACCACTTGAACTTTTTCCATCAGTTTTCTATGTTTCTAACCGTACTCAAAATACTTTAATGGTCACTGAGGTAGGCTAGAAGAAGCGGAAATGGGAATTGCAGGAAATGGAGGTGGGGTTTTTTTTTGGTTGCAATCTCCATATTATGGAACAGGAACATATTCTCTCAAGGTAGCCTCATTTTTTTTGTTTTTTTTTATTAAAGTTTTTAAATTTTTAATTTAAAACAAATACAACATCCTTCTTTACATGCTATAGAAAGTGTATCAGTTGGTTACAAATAGACTTTTGCGCATCTCTTCCACAGTCAAGAAACATAGTTCATGTTAGCTCGAGCATTTTAACTCAAATATTCATACATGTCACCATCATCATATATCGATTTTCATTTGACTATAATTATTATTTTTAAAAAAAGATAATGGTAATAATAATTTTTGTTTCTTAAACAATACATGCCCACACCAGTGGGGAAAGAAAAAATCGAAGAAAAAGAAAAAAAAACCAAAAAAGACAAAAAGAACAAAACAAAAAACAAAAAACAAAAGAAAGACAAAAAAAAAAAAGAGTTAACACAGGTATATATATATAAAAAAAGTATATCAGCTGGTTACAACATGTTTTGGTGCATCTCTTCCATTAATTCATATTATAATTAATTCATATCATAATTCATATTAATTCAAATATCTTAACTCATATGTTTACCATATTGACATCATTATACCTCCACTTTTAGTTGACTACAGTTCTTTAAACATCCTTCATCCTTAACTATGCCAAAGGTTTAGTCCATAACCACTTGCTGACATCTCATTTACTTGTTTGTAAAATCCTCTATTAACATCAAATCCTCATATCCTGTTTTAGCTGAACATCCATAATATTTAATACCAAAAATTCCATCTTCCATGCAATGTAGTTTATTATCATTCTCCCTTCTTTATGTAATTATATCATATATTGTAACATTTTCCCCATATTAGTTAACATTTAACTGTATATATTTTATTTTATTTTTTAATAGTAACAATTATTGTGATTAATAACCTTTGTATATGGTCCAAAAATATTTCCAACCTTCCCTTCTCATATCCAATTATTATTTATCATATCAACTCCACATTATATACATTACTATCAATATCAATTATTATTCAGCTATATCTATTACAAATAAGAGTAATTAGATTTAGCTAGTTTCAAATTGTATTCTTCCATCTATCAGCCTATGTCTCTCCAATAACAAAACCTTCTCAATCCTATTGGCATTTGTAGAACAGATTTACCAAATGTTTTTATAAGCAAGTCCAAACAGGGATATCTTCGCACCTTTTTACTCAGGATGCCTCTGATGAAATAATAACGTTGTCCCAGGCTTGTTAAACTTTTCAATTTGTTTTTAATTCTCAACATCATCTGCAAATGATGTTTCATAAAGTGTAGATTCTTTAATGCTTCTCATTCCTCCTGCGCTCTGTCTTTTAAAATAAATCTTCTGTATGGCTACATCTCTTTCTCCCTCCGAAATAACCCAGACGCCCTGCATGTCAGCAAGTTGAGAGGCTTCATTTCTCACATTCTTCATTTGTATTTCAGGAACATTCAAACATTCAACGTTCTCACTTTTTTCTTCATATTTTAATATCAAATGGTCCAATTTGTTTTCAAATCTTTCATATGAGTCAAACAACTTTTGAAATGCAGAAAAAAACATTTGAAACGAACTTTTCGGAGTATGTATCGATGCCATGTTGTGATGCAGTCTAAAATATTTGCAAGTAAAAACACACTGGGAGCTGTGCGATCTTATCTGATCTTAGACCAACACAGTCAAGCAATAAAAGTGTCAGATCGTAAAAAGCCAATTTATAGTAAGTTAATTTACAGCCCACTTAAAGAGAGTCAGAGAAAGTATTAAAGTAGATCTTTGAAACATCTAAGAAATAGGGTAACCACTGGCCATAAATCCATTTAAAAAAAACCAATTCGCCGCTAGATTCTTCTGTTCTTTGGTTTCAATTAGCTTAGATTTTAGTGCGGACCGTCTCTCTTTTTATCAATATATGTTTTATTTCATTTTCATTTTCAATTTATACAATCACTTATATACTGTGCGATTAAAGAAACAATAAGCACAACTCTTCTTATATTCCAAAATACAAAACCAACATAACACTTCAACCCTCCATACACCCTTTCTTTCTCCCCCTCCAACTTTCGTTTCTCCCCTTCAGCATTCCCCTCCTCTACTTCCCCTCCCCCTCTAACGTTCCTTTCTCCCCCTCCCTCCATCTCACCCTCCTTCCATTCCCCTCTCACTCCCTCTCTACTTCTCCCTCTTCTTTCCCTCTACTCCTCGCTTCGGTGGATGTCTACTATTCATTAGTATATTCGATTTGTATTTTATACTAAAATTGAAAGAAAAGAGGAAAAAAAAAGGAAAATAAAAGAAAGAAAAGGAGCAACAGTATACAAGTGCATTCTTGTTGTTTTGAACATTGAAACTATGTTTCCCCCCCTCCTCCCCCCCTCCCCCTATGATCCCCCCTCCCTACCCCCCTTCAGACTTCCCAGATCCCATACCCGGCTTAGCTTTTTATCAAACACAGTCTAGAGTATATTAAAACCAAGTACATTGAAAATTAAGAGATAAAAAAAGGAAAAAAGAAGGAAATAATAAAAAAAAGGGAAAAAAAGAAAGATCAATAAACTCTTTACATTGAGCTCAGCTTCCCATCATTATTAAGGCTTGAACAATGTACATCATTCCTAATCTCAGTTAATTAATTGCTTGCAGGATTTCAAACTGTATTAAAACCAAATAAGTTAACCAGATAGAATTCTTCTCTGGCTAGGGGCCTTATTTCTTTATCTAAATATCTGTCTGATTCCAAACCTTTAATTTGTCCCTTTTATAAACACATCTCCAATTCTTCTCTCGGTTTCCTTTTCCAACTCTTCTCGTCCTGCCTCTATCCGTGTCCATATACATATATATACACATATATATGTATATACACACACATATACATACACATACATATATTTTATTTTCATCCGTACTCCTCTCATATATGCTCCGCCTTCCTACAGACTCCCTGGGTGTATCCTTCCAGGCATTATAATCAAATAACAGTTTATACAAAAAATCAATTTACTTTCTATCTCAAAATAAGCTCTAATGCAACCTCCACTACCCTCCCGTCTACACCACACCTCTCAACTCCCTCCAACCTGAACCACGATCCAGAAACACCAAGCTCTCCGCCCTCCTCACCCTGGAAAATAATTCATTAGTAATTTATATAAAGGTTCAGGATTATCCATCAAGTCTTTTTTTTTTTTTTAAGTCCCATACAATATATTTTCCAAGGAGATCAGCATCAGTCTCTCTTTGAGTAATAAAATCAGCTTACCAGTTGAAATCACTTCTACCATTCTTAGGGGCTACCTGCAGTTTCGGTTAGCATACAGCTAATCCAGAAGGAGTTGGCAAAAGGGGTTGAATTCCGAGCCCCCCCGAGACCTGCGAACGTCTCTGAGGTCACTGGATCTCCCCAAACCTTCACTGTCTCTTCGGGACAGCTAGGATCGAAAACGACCCGTCCAATTCCTTCGGAATAGGGGAATTTCAGGAATAGCCTGAAACTCCATCTTCTCACTGCTAAGCCCCGCCTTCCAGAAGGTAGCCTCATTGTTGACCTCCTGGGAATTATTTAAAAAGTGCTATTCTGGAGGACCTTAGATTAAAAGTTTATAATGGAGGCTGTTGTACTATACCATAGATTTCTATTTTTATTGCTTTTTATATTTACAGTTGAGTAAACCTTTTCTTGTATCATTTCTAAGCTTTGTTTTATGAAGGAAAATTACAGGAACAAGATGGAATTTCCCATGATTAGTTCTGTATATGAAAGGGAAAATGCCATTTGCTTAGAGTAGATTACATGTTCACTTATTTTATTCTTCTGGAGTGATAGAGCACATCACTGTTGTCATAGCAACTGTTAGTTGGTTTTATTAGCTGCTTTATGTCAATTATGAATGCAGGTTTTGATGCATTAAAAATAAAAACTGAAAGCAGTATGACTTATCATCTAAAATATATTATTGACCAATTAGATTTTTATATTAAAATGCATGAAACTGTTCTTTTCATTAAAATGCTATGTGAATAAAATACTTGTATCTGTGGTTATGTGTATTCATAGTCTTAAGGCCAAAGGGTATCAATAAACTGGTTAGCTTGAGGCTCCTATCTGGCACAGAGATAACTTTAGCAAACACACCATGAAACAAAACTTCCTTTCTCTCTGTGACTTTCATGTCATATTTACATATTAAAATTCTATGTTTTCTGTTAAGCTTTGTTTGCTAAAACATCTGTTTGTACTTTGCATACATGCTCTACCCATTCCATCTCACACTGTTTTTTGTATGTGAAATGATGCTAGATTTGTTGATCTTGGCAGATCTTTCTGCTTATAATCTAATTAGGATCAGCAGCAGCCTTCATTTCTCCAGATATACTTTGTTGGTGATGATGACAATGAGAGGGACATCCATTGTGGAATCTACCCAGGCATTAATCCACAACTGGTTAGCCAACTGCAGAAGTTGCTGTGTGAACACAAGTATATTCTGGAACTTAAGGCTGCTGTTGATTCTGTTCCTAAGGGCCACAAGGACATCCAAGTGGTGATTACCACTGATAGGAAGCCTTCTGGAGAGCACCATGGTTGTTTCAATGCCCCCACGATTACAGAAATGGCTGTTCTCATTGTCGGCCAGGATTTTGAGAAGAAAGATATCATTCTCCACAGCAGAGACAACAGGTTGTTACGAATCAATGAGACACACCGGGCCTATGATACTCTCCAGTACCCTCTGATGTTCTGCTGTGGAGAAGATGGCTATTACATCAATATACCTCAGTGCGACCCAAACACCAAGATTCCTTTCAAGAAGACTGTGTCTGCTGCTGCCTTTTACAACTACAAGATAATAGATCATGATGGCGAAGAATGCTACATACTGCTGTTCCAGTTCTGTAGCGAAGCACGGGTATCCAACTGATTAGTATACACATACACACACAGTGTCATTTAGAAAATGATTTATTTTGATCATTTTTTGCATGGGAAATCTTAAAAGAGTAATATTGTAAGTTTACAATCCTACCACAGGAGATAAACTGTATGCTGAAAAAATGATGAACGTAATGACTGCACATTTTGGAAAAGTAAAATACAACTGTAGACTTGAATCTATGCAAAATTACAATATTAACATTTGAATGAAAATGATACCTATATATAATAGAAATGACTATATTGTAAGATTATATTCTATCCTGGCGAATTTATTTAAAAAAAATAAAAAGTAAGGTTTATTGATTAAAATCTGTAATTATAAATAATTAAAGGTTAACAGTGCAGATGTAAACTACATGGCCTGATAAGTTCTGATCAGTTCTCAATGAATTTTGAATGCTGCTGCATGAAACCTAGCAACATAGTAAGAAGTAATTATAGCAAATAGCAACGTACAGACGTACAATTGACCTCTGTGGCCAGGCAACCAAGAAAATCATGAAAAATAAGAGTATTACAAATGTTTCTGTAAAATCAACAGTGTAATTATGGTTTCAACTCACATGGCATTAGAAAAGCAGAGTTATGCTGAAAAGGAAATTGTCCTCCATCCTGCACCTAACACAGTGACAGAGAAGGTAGTGTAGAATGCAATGAAAGGTCTGCCCATGATTGGAAACTTCTGACTGTGCAACATACATAATAGATGCTACTGTGTAGCTTAGGCTATCAGCAATGGGGTGATTTAGGTCCCTGGATAAATCTGTCTGGTGCTCTGCATATGGAATCTGTTAAGAAATATTATTGTTTGCTTTTTATGCAGGGATGAGGGAAGGAAGAATGACATTATTTGTAGAGATTGCTTCCATAAAAATCAATATTTCCAACCTATACTAATGGAGGAACTAGGCCCATTGAGAAGAGGATAATTTTGTCATCAGGCTAGAAGTTGAACATGGAGATTCATACTCTGGCTTTCACTTTTCTCAGACCTGCTTCTAAATGTAGGCTGGTAGTTTGAGGGCTACAGTTATACAGTGGCCTCCTTCTGATTAAAATAATCTTCATCCAGGAAAGAAGACAACAAATCGCTAACCTTCCTAGACATCCTGATACTAGAATGCCAAACTGGAAAAAGAAGTGCACCAAAAAAACTACCCACACCAATCAAGTGGTCCACTACCAAAGCAATAACCCAACCTTCCAAAAGAGAAGCTGTGTAAGAACTGTGCAGCACATTGCAGCAACCCTGAACAGAAGAGAAGGAAACATAGCATCTATATATCTTCCAACAAAATGTATATCCATGTAACTTCATTAAAAAGTGCCTCACTACTCAACCCAATATAGCCCAATCAATACAAGCCTTAAAAAGGAGAACACTGCCATACATCAAAAACATATTAGAAACTACCAAAAGACTATTACAACTACATAGAATCAGCTTAACACACAAACCAATTAAGCCCTCCAAAACTATCTAAGTAAACGAAAAGACCCAGCAGCCTCAGACAAGAAAATACAGAAGTCATCTATAACATACAGTGTAATGGCTGTCAACAGCCACTACATAGGACAAAAAGACAGAAGACTGGCAGAATATATCCATAACACCAACTATCAGACAGAAGACACAATGAAAACTCTTTAATTTCAGAACATATGGGCAGTGTCTAGGAAAGTGTCTTCTTTATAAGATAATGAGAATATCTGTCAGTCCACTATACCATATCCTTGAATTTTTGTGAAATGCCTATGGTGGCACAGAATTTGACACTTAGAAATCATTTAGATAACTTCCGATCCCAGAGGAAAGGAAATCAACAATTCAATGCATTATTTAGAGAATTAGAAATACAAAGAAATAGCATATAAAGTGTTGTGTAAATTGATACTCTTTATATGTTTAGAATAGAACAGAATAGAATAGAATAGAACAGAATGCTTCATTAGCCAGATGTGATTAGAACTCAAGGAATTCTGAACATCATCAGAACATGTCCTGTACTGTATATGTTCTGATGATGTTCAGCTGACTATAATGATTCTCAGGATGCCATGCAAACTGAGGGGAAAAATGCATGCTGAGAGAGCACTTTGGATTTAGAAGACAAATAAATATTGCAGGAATATACTGAATGGGTCTTCTAACAAGATCAGAGTAAGTTTAAAAACATCTTACCTTGAAAGCAATTATTTTGAGAAAAGAATTGTTATTGTTTTTCCAAAATGGGTCTTAAATTTTTATCAAGACTAGGCTAGATTATATCCTGACTTCTCCTGTAATCTGTTTATATTTTTGAAGTAATTGCTGTATATATATGTCTGGTGGTGGGTAGACTTATATTTATACAACAGGAGGATCTTTTATCTATAGAGGAAGCCTCAGAAAGAACAGGTGTTATACAGGTAATCTTCAGTTTACAATCAGTCGCTGAGTGACTGTTTGAAGTGCAACTGGCCTCCCAAAAAGGGACTTACGATCTGGTTCCAATGATTGGGCTTCCCCTACAGTCACATGACTGAATTTTGGGCATTCAGCAACACGGTTGCCTTTATGGCTGGCTGTAGCATTCTGTGTTCATATGACCACATTTTATGATAGCTTTGCAGAAAAGTGGCACTTCTGGTTTTCAGCAAATCTGTGTCCACAGCCAACCAGCATTCCTTTAATAACTGCCACAAAAAGTTATAAAATCAGTTTGGTTACATGACTGAACAGTTTTATGACTGTTACAAATAAGGCAATAACGGGTAGGCTCCAGTACAGTTATCTGCCAAGGACTATCTGTAATTTCACCTGCTGTTCAATAGTGGCCACTATTTATTGTTGCTATACATTGGCAGAGAAGCTCTAACCTGTTTTCGACTAAGGGACCCACAATTATAGCACTGTGCAGTTTGGCTAGATACAAATCATTCCTCCAATACAAAGTATTCCTCTGCTGGAGTGGTAGCACGTAGTAGCATCATACCTTTCTACATTCCTCCATTTCCTGAGGATTTCTATGCATGGAAGTTATGGGATATGGGATATGTGCTTTTTGCTGTCATGTTAGATAAGTGAATGCATCACTAAGGGTTAGGGTTGCTATTCACTCATTAATAAGAATCATACAGATGCTGCGGAAGATAATCTCATTGCTTATATGGAACTGTCCTTTTTGATCAGTCACCTATCATTTCAGTTAACTTGCTTACCTTCCCTAGATGGTACAATATGGCTGGTATATTGGTTAGGAGGAATTGAGAATATTAAGCTTATATGTACTACCAGCAATTCTAGCAATTCTACCATTGCTAGAATTGGAAAAGATGACTTTGGCTGACTTAATAATGAATGAGAATGCATTCCTGTTTAAGGTGACCAGACATCCCGCTTTCAGCGTGACAGGGACACTTTTGTACAATTTGTCCCGCGCCCCGCCCAGTTTTCAAAAGGTCCCGCTCCCCAGCCCATCAGCTGTCGCTCGCTCCCCTGCCCATCCACACGGTTTCAGTGGGGTGCATGCTGGGAGTAATCTCTCCTGTCCTCCCAGCTCCCTTTCGCCCGCAGCAGAGATCGGGCGGGCCAGAGGAAGCACTTTAATCAGTGGGATGCGTGCAGGGAGGAGAGGAGATATTCGTCCCTGCGCGCAATGCACTGATTAAAATACTTGCTGTTGCTCGCCCGAGCTCTGATGCCGGCGAAAGAAAAGTCCTTTCGTTCACCTGAATCCCGCCCGAGCTCTGATGCGGGCATCAGTGGGGTGCGTGCAGGGAGGAGAAGAGAGATTCCTCCCAACACGCACCCCACTGATTAAAGCGCTTTTAGTGGGATGCGTGCAGGGAGGAGAGGAGATATTTGTCCCTGTGCACAGCCCACTGATTAAAATACTTGCTGTTGCTTGCCTGAGCTCTGATGCTGGCGAAAGAAAAGGCCTTTCCGCCTGAATCCCGCCCGAGCTCTGATGCGGGCATCAGAGGGGTGCGTGCAGGGAGGAGAAGAGAGATTCCTCCCAGCACGCATCCCACTGATTAAAGCGCTTTCAGTGGGATGTGTGCAGGGAGGAATCTCTCCTGTCCTCCCAGCTCCCTTTCTCCCGCAGCAGAGATCGGGTGGGCCAGAGGAAGCACTTTAATCAGTGGGATGCGTGCAGGGAGGAGAGGAGGTATTTGTCCCCATGCGCAGCCCACTGATTAAAATACTTGCTGTCGCTCGCCCGAGCTCTGATGCCGGCGAAAGAAAAGTCCTTTCATTCGCCTGAATCCCACCCAAGCTCTGATGCGGGCATCAGTGGGGTGCGTGCAGGGAGGAGAGGAGAGATTCCTTTCTGCACTAGCCCCCCCGACCCTCTTCTTTAGAAGAGCCGGAAGCATTAGGGGAGGGGGCTTTGCGCATCCCCCCTCCCCCGAAGCCCCGCGCCTGCTTACAGCAGCCCCAGATCGCCAGTGGCATTGGACTCCAGCTCCCATCCCAGCCCTCTGCACAGGGTGACGCTTGCAAAGGAGAGATGCAAGAGGCACTGGGATTGATTAGAATCGGATGAAGCTTGGCTTTGGAAAGGTTGGGGGGGGGAACAAGCAAAAGTGAAAGCCCCATAGAGTGACACCACCAAGAAGAGTTTTGCAGTGTTCCACAGCCCTCCCCCCTCAGGAAAGGAGGGTTGGGATCACAGGCACCTGACTCTATTCGCTTTGGGTGTGCATCATAATGTTGTAAGCCGCCCGGCGTTACCTGTGTGTGAGGTGGGCTGCCCTATGCATTTGCGTGTGTGCTTGGGAGAGAGAGAGAGTGAAAAAGAGAAGGAGAAATAATTATATTAATTAGATAGATCAGTGTTTCTCCACCTTGGAGACTTGAAAAGTGTGTGGACTTCAACTCCCAGAATTCTGGGAGTTGAAGTCCACATACTTTCAAGTCTTCAAGGTGGAGAAACACTGAGATAGATGATAATGAGATGAGGGAGGGAGAGGGAGAGAGGGAGAGAGAGAGAGAGACATACCATAACTAGATAGACAGATAGGCAGGCAGATAGACGGATGGATAGAGAGAAAGAGAGAGAGATAGGTAGGCAGGCAGATAGACAGACAGAGAGAGAGAGAGGGAGAGAGGGAGAGAGGGAGAGGGATACCATAACTAGACAGATAGGCAGGCAGATAGACAGACAGACGGATGGATGGATAGAGAGAGAGAGGATATGTATAATTAAGGTGACCAGACGTCCCTAGCGAGGCCGCGGGCTGGCACTAACCACCGCAGCCTAGCTTCCTCCTCCCCCCCGTCAATGGTGTCCCTCTTTACCAATCTGAAAATCTGGTCACCTTATTCCTGTTTCACTTTTGAGGTATACTATTTCCTGTTATGCTACTTTGAGTTTTGTCTCTGAATTTTAATTTTTTTTAAAGTCAAGGGTTTATGATTTTTCCAATACCCAGAATAATTTGGCAGCTGAGATGAAACCTTACTGCTTCAGGGAACTAAAAAATGGTAAAACCCTAGACAACATATATACATGCACATACAGAGACAAACACCTTGGAGTCTGTATTAATGCCTGACAAGTATGCAGATAGGTCTGTGTAGCTTTTTTGTAACCTTTTAAAAAATGTTTTCTAGGTCTGAGAAAGAGTGACTGGCCTAAAATGAACCAACTGGCTTTTCTGCCTGAGGCAGAAACAGAATTCATATCTCCTCACTCCTATTCCAATGCTTTAATGTCAAATCAGAAAATTAGCTACAGGAAGACTAGAGCTATATTTTATTAAAATAGGCTACAATAACAGGATCTTGCAAACCTATGCTTTACCTCTCCTTCTTATGCGCAGAGAATCAAGAAAGAACCTTCCTGAGTCACTTCTGAATAGTGTTTTGCTTTTCAAGACTAAAAGAATGTTTCATTACCTCTTTGCTTAGGTAATGGCTCTAATATATCTCTGTCAAAGTTTGGTCTAGTGGTTAAAGAAACAAACCAGAAAACTGTGAGTTCTAATCACACTTTAGCCGTAATAGCTGGCTGGGTGACTTTAAGCCAGTCATTTTGTCTGAGTTCAACTTACTTCACAGAGTTTCTTTTGTTTGGGAAAATAGGAGGAAGCAGGAGTATTGGGTAGCGTTGCCACCTTGAGTTAATTACTGTATAAAAATAAAAAAGGTGGCACAAAAAAATCTTAACCCATCCCTGATCATTTCTCTTATTCTTTACACCTAACCACTAAATCAAACTTGCTTTCATTCATTCATGAGCATACACATATGTTTGAACACACATAAAATGCACATATAACAGAATAACAGAGTTATTGGACATCTTTTAGTCCAATTCCCTGCTTAAGTAGGAAACCTTATACCATTTTAGACAAATGGTTGTCCAATCTCTTCTTAAAAACCTCCAGTATTGGAAGACTCACTTCTGGACAGAAGTTGTTCCACTGATTGATTATTCTCACTGTCAGTAAATTTGTCCTTAGTCCTAGGTTGGCTCTCTCCATGATTAGTTTTCATCCATTGCTTCTTGTCCTGCCTTTAGGTGCGGCGGAATAGTTTGGGTGTAGCCTGTCTATATGGGACCTTAGCTAGCGACCCATGAGAAGCTCGGAGGGGCTTCTCCCTGTAGTGGCACTTGGCGTGATGTGTTGAATTAGCAAATAATGGTCAACCCATGTTTGCCAGTCTCCCGGGCCTATCCTGGATAGAGCCTCTTTTGCAGATCTCACCATTCTCTCCGCCTGACCATTGGAGGCCGGATGGAATGGCATGACCAGGACATGTCTGATTCCCTGTGCTGCTAAGAAGGTCTCGAATTGCATGGCCATGAATTGGGGCCCGTTGTCAGAGACCAGGACATCGGGCAAACCGTGTGTGGAGAAAAGTCTCTGTAGTACCTTGATGACTGCTTCTGCCGTAGTAGAGGTCATCAGGACTACCTCTAGCCATTTCGAGTAGGCTTCCACAACTACGAGGAATGTTTGGCCATGAATTGGGCCAGCAAAATCAATGTGCACCCTAGACCATGGTGCTTGAGGTCGCTCCCACTCCTTAGAGGGCGCCTCTGGGGGAGCTGGTCTGGACTCCTGGCACGGTGTGCAGGTAGCCATCCATTCTTCGATCTCCCTCTCCATGTTAGGCCACCACACGTAAGCCAAAGACTTCATCCTGACAATTCCAGGATGTCCTAGGTGTAAAGCCTCTAATACTGCAATGTGCAGTTTGGGTGGAACAATGACCAGGTCCCCCCACAGCAAACAGCCATTAACAACAGACAATTTGTCATGCTTACAATGGTACATTTTGAAATCAGACCCAACAGGTCCCTTGGGCCACCCCCTCCACACCCAGTTCAAAATTTGTTTGATGTTGGAGTCTTTTGCAGAACGGTGGACAATGTCAGTAGACGAGACAGGACCAGTCTCTAAGCAGTCAATCAGGAGGACTGGTGTATCAGGGATAGGGTCTGCAAGAAGCTCTGGCAGTGGGCAGTGACTCAAGGTGTCGGCATGCCCCAAAGTGGAGCCAGGTCGGTGGATGAGGCGGTAGGAGTAGGTAGCTAAGAAAATGGTCCATCTGGTCATCCGCAGTGATAATGACACAGGAGTAGGTCGGTCCCCAGCCAGTAAGCCCAGTAGCGGTTTGTGGTCCGTAATTAGTTCGAAATCACAGCCAAATAGGTACTCATGGAACCTTTTTACCTCAGCCACTGCAGCCAAAGCCTCACGGTCCAGCTGGCTGTAGTTCTGCTTGGCAGCGGACAAGGTCCTAGAGTAAAAGGCTATGGGAGCCTCAGTTCCATTGAGCATGTGGTGGCTGAAGACGGCTCCGACGCCAAATGGGGAAGCATCACAAATCAACATCAGTGACAGGGTCTGGCTGTACTGCACCAGGACCACTTCGCATTCTTTGCCAGGATATGATGTAAGGGCTCAGCAATGGTGGATTTCTGTTTAAGAAAGATGCTATAGAAATTAAGGAGCCCGAGGAACGCCTGCAGCTTGGTTTGATTGCGAGGTGTAGGGGCGTCCTGGATTGCTTGATTTTTTTTTAGTGATCGGGTAAATCCCAGAGCCATTGATTAGGTACCCTATGAATTCAACCCTTGGCACGTTAATTTGGCATTTTTCTTTTTTGAGATGGAGGCCTTTGTCTCGAATTCTGGTCAAAGCAGTTTGCAAACGTTTGAAAAGTTGTGCCTCATTTGCAGCCGATACCAAGATGTCGTCAAAATAGGGGACGACTCCTGGAATCCCCTGCAAAAGCCGTTCCATGACACCTTGGAACAGTCCCGGGGCGATACTAACTCCAAATTGCAGGCAGTGACATTTGAATGCATCCCTGTGCGTCACAATGGTTTGGACCTCCACCATAGCACCATCTACAGGCAATTGTTGGTATGCCTGTGCCATGTCCAATTTAGCGAATACTTTGCCGGGGCCTAAAGAATGTAATAAATGCTGTACAATGGGTACAGGGTAAGCGCTTTGTTGTAATGCTTTATTGATTTTGCATTTGTAGTCTGTGCATGATCAACCGGCTCTAGGATTCCCTGGCCTACGAGCTTGTCAATTTCCAGATCAATGTTTGGGCGGAGAGCAAAAGGTACTCTCCTGGGTTTTAGCCTTATGGGGGCTATGTTGGGGTCCAAATTAAAAGAGATTGGAGTCCCCACATACTTACCCAGACCGGTGCCGAAGATGTCATTGAACTCCTTAAAAATTGCTTCAGCGCTCTTGTCTTTCAAGGCATTGGTACTGGTCACTTCTAGGCCAGTCAAGCGCCAGGAGGCTCTGCAGGTCACCACTGACCACCGTCACTGGGAGATGGCTGCTGTATTTCTTGAATTGCACCCAGAAGGTGCCCTGACCCATGATGGGGACTGGGTTCCCCTGGTAATCGCGAAGGCGGATGTCAGGGGCACGTAGATGCTGCTTCTTCAGGCTAGGGATAGCCCGCTTGAGCGTGGACCATGGCATGATGGTCAGTGATGACCCCATGTAGATCTCCATCTCACATGGAGAGCCCTCGATGAGGACCGTGACCTTCAGCTTTTTTGGCCACCTAGTGCGGACTTGGCCAATTGAGGTGTAGTAGGTGACTCTGGTGTCATCCTCTGAGCGCCATGGTGGCTTCTGCCATGCCCCTTGGTTGGGCTTCTGCTGGCAGTTAGATTGGCTTCTTGGCTGCCAGATCGTCATGGGGTGCTCGCTTCTGCAAACTTTGGCGATGTGCCCCTTTCTCTCGCAGCACTGGCAGATTGCATTGCGGAAACAGCAAGCCGATCGGGCATGATCTTCTCTGCAGCTAGTGCAAGGTGGGAATCGTGGTTTGAATTAGCGCGCCAGCTTGGTGCGGCTACTGCGCATGCAGGCGCTGTCATCTTCCTCGCCTTCTGAGCTCTTGGCCTCTGCAGCCTCGTGATGTACACGTGTGTTCTTTCGCATGTCTTGTGGAGTGCTTTGGCACTGCAGGGTTTCTGTTGACTTGACGGCCGATTCTGACTTCGTCCAAGACAATTTGTAGAGTGAGGTTAGATTTGGCAAATAACCTCCTCTGTAAATTAATGTCCCACACACCGCATATGATGCGGTCAAGAACAAGCTCATCAACATCTCGTAACTCGCAGTACGCTGCAGTCTTTCATAGCGCCATAACATACTCATTGATTGATTCACCTTCCTTCTGGTTGCAAATATTAAATTTGTGCCTGCAGATGTGCTTAGACGGCTTGGAAGCATAGCGAGTCCTCAGCATGTGCTGAAGTACGGACCAAGCGACCGATTCTAGCGGCGTTGGCAAAGATAGGTCTTTGGCAGTTTCAAACACTTCCCGTCCACAGTAATGAAAATGTTCTTCTTGCGGCCTTCAGAAAGGCCCATGAGGTCATTGGCTTCGAGGAAGCAGTCGAAGCTCAGCATATATGAGTCCCAGTGCTCAGTGACTGGGTAATAAGGAGTTAGTGGGGCGTGCGTGGCCATTTTGTGTTCTGAGGGCATTTTGAGTTTGCCACTCAAAAATGGCTGAGGTCCAGGCTGGATTTACTTGCTGGATTGCTACGCTCCCATCCTTGTCACCAGTGTTATATGGGGTAATGGAAAGGCACACACAGGCTAACGGTAACAACAGCTCTTTATTAACTCAGTAGCAACTATGTACAATCCAGTGAAGGTTGAGTCTGACAGCAGCCCTTTTATACGGAGCTGTCAGACCCTTCGACCAATGAGATTAAACCTCTGTTCCCACCCGAACAGAGGACCTTAGTGGAAACCGCTATAGCTGAAGCTAGTATATAACAGCAACTACTTTCCCAGAAGAGAAAAGTGTGAAGGCATAGCAGCAGAAGGATTTTCCAATGACAGAATATGTAGCTGCAGTCACAATGAGTAACTTGTAATCAAAGTGTTTTAGGCTTCAGGCTGCTTACTTTAAATTGGCTTAGAGTCAAGCTAGCATGATTACAGGACAGGAGCACTTTAAATACACTAAATGTGATATGCCTTCAGTACTAGAGGCATGCAGCTGATTTTAATGGGTATTTAAGACCTGTTAATTTTCAAACATGGCTTTGTACTGGGATAGAACCTATTGATTAAATTCAAATTTGGTACTTCAAAAAGCCACAATATCTTCAGCAAGGAGAAATTAAAATGAGAAAAAAAACCAATTTGAAAAACAAATATTCATAGGAGATTACTCCTTATCAGATGGGAAACAAAGAAAAGTGAATACAGCCCAATGTACACCAAAAATGATAATGTTTACAGCAATGAACATATGTGAGGAAAAAATAATTCTGTGCAGTATGGTGACAAGAGAAAGGTCAATAGAAATGAATTAGGGTAGTATTAGGATATTAGGAATCTGTAGTGATACAAAGATGAGGTAAAGGTGCAATCTAAAATTATTCAATGATCTCTTGTTGTTTAATCACATGAAGCTTAATATGACAAACTGCATATTTAAAAGGAAGAAATAAAATATGAAGAGTAAAGAAATGTTCTGATGTGTAGGTGGTATTTTAATTATATCTTTCAATACCAACTTAGTTATGGGGGTTGTTGCGTGAGTACATCCAGAATTGCAACATTTGGCTGTTACATTATCCTGTAAAGCCTTATAATAAACTGATTCCTAGACACTGCCAAATTCCAGGAGAAAATTATTGTACTATTTAATAAAATGAAAACTCAGCAAAATGTATTTAATGTTTTGTTGTTAATGCAATTAAATGTTTCCTCAACTCCTTTATTATTATTATTGTAATCATTTATAGAACAGCAAAATTATGTTTTATGTCTTGTTTACTATTCCTTCAATTTATTAAAGACGTGAATATATTCCATTTGTCTAGAGAATTTCATGAAGAACAATGTTACACAAGTGACATTTTCATAATTCAAAATTCATTGAAAGAAGGGCATTAGGTATCTTTTTGATACTTACCTTTTCCTTGATTAAAAACAATGACTTTAAGTATGATAAATTTAATCAATAATGTCTTTCAGTCTGTAAATATTTACTTGCCTCATAAAAAATGGAAAATGTTATTTAACTATTTATCTGTATTCTGCCTTTATCATTTTTACAAATAACACAAGGCAGTGAACATATCACACACATGTTCCTTTTCCAATTTTCCCACAACAATAAGTGACTTAGGCTAAATATCTTCTGAATTATTTTAAAATAATACTTTATTAAGAAAATAAGACATTCCATAATATTAGTTTCATAACTGGGAAACCTAATTATATGATAGGTGGTGTATGAGGTTAGTGGTGTAACTGATTTTAAAAAAAACCAAGAATACTGCCAGGCCTGGAAGCCATCTTTTTATTGGGCCTTCAGGCCTGCCACATTTAACACTGTGGAAAAATGGGAAGGGGGGTTATATGAAGTATGGGAGATATATAGTCTATATAACATTTCTTTCTCAGTCAATGACAGCTTGCCATGCACCTGGAATAGTATGACTGGGAGGCACCTCCAGTTGGGACGGTGCCTGATTGGATTATGTGATAGATATGTGGGTGCTGGGCAAGGACTTCAACTTTCATTTGGGTGGGGAAAATCTGGGAGCTTTCAGATTCAGGTTTTCCCAGACATTCCAATATGACATCTCTAATAAAATGGAACTGAACCCTGAATGTCGACTCAAACCCGGGCAGCGTGAAGACTCAGGGAAGATGGATGTTGACAAATACTTTAAAATATTTAAGAATAGGTAGTCTCTCTCTCTCTCTTCTATCATCTATCATCTATCATCCATTATTGTTGTATTTTGCAGGTCTCCTGTATCTATAAAGCCTATACTTGAACCTAACCATTCAGTTCACTGTGACTTATGGTTTCACTTGGAATTCCCCAGTCATCTGTGTGTATTTGTGCAGCACTTCAGATTCAAGTATATGGGATTGCATATGTAGCACCTGTCTATAACTCTTTAAAACAGCTTTACCTTTTCCTGTGATCATGCACATGCTGTAAAAAATTGCTCTTGTGTGCTTCAAAGCATATTTTAGAAGCTGATCCAAAGTGTTCTATGGTTCTAATATACTCATACATTAAGAAAATATTCTATGCATCTCATTAAATGAACTGTAGCTTACAGATGATTACACCATAATAAATGTGTTAGTCCTTAAGGTACCATAAACCTCTTGGTTATTATTTCTCTATCTTACTTAAATGTATAGTAGACTAGAATGGCTTTCTTCTTGAGATACTAAATTCCTGCTTTCCAAATAATCAGATTTTTTTTCTTACACAGATAGTAATTGTACTCCATTAGATCATAATGAAATAATGTAATTTTATTATTCAAATAATTTTGAAAATTTCCACTGGGTAGCCCCACTTGTCTTTTTGACAAGTGCATTAAATTGGTGGTACTTTAAAGTTTAATATATTATTATGCATCTGATGGATTGTAGTCAAGAAAACCTATGTCATAAAAACAAGTTGTTGAGATGCTACTAGACTTTATGATGCTTAGAATTACGCTGTTGAAAATTTGGAAAAAGTGACAAAACTACTGTTATACCTGTCAAGTATCATGTTTCCCAGAGGAAATAAGACAGGGTCTTAGCGCTTGGCCTTATTTTTGGAGAGATCTTATTATTTTTGAGGTGCAGGAGGCAGCAAGCATGGTCACTTCATAGCTGCTGTTGTATTACAATATTTGGGGGGAAGGGTTATTTTCAGGGGAGGGCTTATTTTAGTGCATGCGCTCAAAAGCCCGATTGGGCTTATTATTCAAGGAAATCTTATTTTCAGGGAAGCAGGGTAGTTTTGAAACTGGATAGTAGCATAAAGTAGGTAAATTGTCATTGTTTATTTCACTGTTCTTTTCCAGTTAGATGATTCTGAAATATTGACATAAACCTAATTTTCTGTTTCTTTTACTATTTGCTACTAGTGCTGTGACACCATCCCATCACCACACTTCCTAATTTGGTGAGCCAAACCACTAAATCTCTTTTCCCACTTGTTGTATATAAACTCCCATATTTCTCATGTGGATCAATGACATTATGAATACCCAATGGTTGTAGAGGAAGAGACATTTAGAGACCAATTGTAGAGATATTAACATCTGTGTGGAAAATTTTGAACCAGGAGGCCAGGTAATAATACCCAATTGTTTTCCCCTTACATTGCACAAATATACACCAGCCATTTGTCAAGTATCAAATGAAGATGTTTCTTCAAAAGCAATATACTGAATTCAAATATAATCTTATTGCTTTAGTTTTTAAATTATAAATCTAAATAGCCAAATACATGATACATTTCCAGTTAATTCTGATACATTATAATATGATCAAATATGCAATCTGTTGAAGGAAGATGTTTTCAAATGTATTGGAAATGACTCACTATTAAGCAAAGTGAGTTGCAAATTTCAGTTTCTGGAATGAGTTGTGTAATAAGAGTCTTGGATGATTGTCTAGTGAAGGATGTATCCAATCATCTATGTGGAAGTATGAATCAACATTTAGTCATTAGATTTTGTACAGGGAACATTGGGGTCCATATTGTTGTTCTCATATCACAAAATTATTTGTTTGGCCCTGAGGTTTATTTAATTCTGTTATGGAATGAGAACATATTTAATTGTCCCCAAATTTAGGACACGGAAATCTTTCAGTGAAACATTAAACCAGTTTCTTATTTTTGCTTTTCGCCTAAAATGGGGATATTTTCTCTTTTTCTCTTAAATGAGAAATGTGTGGTAATAATTTTCTAATCAAATCACAGCCAACATAAAAATAATACATTATGTACAATCTTCCTTAAAATGGATGGGAAGCGCAATAGCTGTATATGAAGGGCCAGTGGGAAATAAAATTATCTTCTACTTGCTATATCAGCAGTAGGATATTTTATTATATCTTCAGATTGATACTGCAAGTTGAAAGTGCCCATACAAAATCCTGATGTTGCTAAAATATTTGTATTTTGTTTCTTATTGTATTTTAAAACAATATTTTGTAACACTTAATAAGAGCAAGACTTTGCTATCCTTTTTCAATCTATGAATCAATGAACTGAATGCCAAATATACTTTGCTTTTTTCCAGAGATAGTGAAGTGTTTACCATTGTGATAGCACCAATTAATTACAACATAAATTTCTTAATTTAATTTCTTTTCTTTACCGTGCAGCATAGTATGTTAGCCTTTGTGACTAAACTAGAAACTTTGTTTTATATTCCAAAATTGTTTAGTTTTTTGTTAGCCTTCTGCAATGATGATAAGAAACACTTCTGACGTACAAGCATTAAAATAAGATGAACTTGTAAAGGACCAACATGTTCTACTTGCCTATCCCTGACCTGTCATCATTTAGCTCACTGGGCACTCTATATTGCCATGTTGGTGAACCTATGGCATGCCTGGTGTTGCTCTGTCATTTGTTAGGGCACGTGAGGTGTTGCCCTGTCAGCTCCAGCGCACATGCGCATTCTGGCCAGCTGACTTTGGGCTTCTTTTAAGGCCATTTTTTGCACTTCGGAGCCTTCAGAAGGCTTCCCTGAAGGCTGAAAAATGACCCTACGAGCAAACCAGAAGTCACAGTTCCCAACTTCCAGGTTACCCGTAGGGCCGTTTTTCACCCTCCGGAGGCTTCAGGAAAGTTCCTGAAGCCTCCAGAGGGTTTCTGGGGATTGGGGGGCTACTTTCACCCTCCCCAGACTCCTAGAAAGCCTCTGGAGCCTGGGACGGTGAAAAAAATGTGCCAAAAGCAGGGGGGGGGAATCACACAAACATGCACGTGTGGGTCGTGTGCATAGCATTATGGGTGTGGGCATGCTCGTGCATGACCCCCCTGCACTCCCTCTGCGTTTGACATGCAATCCAAAAGAGGTTAGCCACCATTGCTATATTGTATTGCCTTGGGTGAATTATGAAACTGTCTATTGGTATACCTGAGAAACATTCATGTTAATGCCTGACATTTCCCACAGTAAAGAACAATAACACCTAACCTTAATCCTGTATGCAGAAAGAGGATCTCTGTCAGTGGTTGATAACATTTATGGGTACTTAAGTAGGGACTGCAGTTCAGTCTCTTGATTTTGATCTTCTGGAGGGCCATGTGGGTGATGTGCCGATGCTGAAGGGTTAATATATTTTAGTCTGTTTTGGAAGTATATAAGGATGGCAATAGGAGTGGAAATCTTTGAGAAGGCATTCCCACCTTTAATTTCGAGTAGAAAAAAAGGTATTGATATTTTCTGGTAAATTACAGTTAACTTTTCTTAAAAGCCCTTGTTTTAATGTTAATATCAATTTTACTATGCAACTGTAGCAATTAAATTGTATATTATTGTATACAACATGACATACTTTAAAAATGAAACATAACCTATTATCTTTAAAATCCTGAGACCCTAAAGATAATTTTGTTGAACTTAGTAAGTTTTTAGTCACTAATAGATGAGAATATTTGTACTTCAGTGTTGAACTGTGGGGTCCTTGGTGCTCACTGAGCTTGGTTGTTTACTTTCCAATGTTTCATTACCAAAGTAGTTAACATCATCAGTGCTAGCAAGAAAATCAAAATAAAAAATGATCAATCCTTTCATGTTTTTTCTTGCTAGCATTTGGAAAACTTGGGCAACTTGGTGCTACTTATTGCAGTAGCTGCAAAGAACACATATCAGTGTGTCAGTGTAGTCTTTGTAGTCTTTCCTGGGAGGATGGTATGTATTCAGTGATTTAGGAACAAGAATAGAAAGAACTGATGGATCTGTAAATGTGATAATCTTTTAACAATGTAGTAAGTAGAGAATACAATGGGAATTAATGAGTTTTAGAGCAAACATGCACACCAGTACAACATCACATGCTGAAATGATGGAAGTGTGAGTCATGATTTTCCACTTGCTAAAGTTCTAATTATATTTATTGAGAACATGCTGATCTCTGAGAAATCATGAATAGATTGGTTATTGGTTTAGCCTGAAATGAAAGAATCAGTTGTTGCAGGTAAATAACATTGTGTACTGATCTGCACATTATATTCAGCATATTGAGCTGAAACTTAGCTGGAATGAATAAATGCTAGCAGCATTTTCCTGGAAAGTGAGAGATAGTATCTTTCTGTGTCATGACACATCATGCATAGAGATATGGCAATAAACATTAAATACTGCATTTTAAAAATTGTTCTGATTGCCTTGCAGTTCTTCTGTCTGAGGAATGGCAGCCATTTCTACAGATAACACTGCTCTCTTGGGTTTGAGACAGAGGTGGGTTCCTACCAGTTTGCACCAGTTCGGTAGAACCGGTTCGTCAAATCTACTGAACCGGTTAGAAGAGGTTCCACCAGAAGAGGTTCCAAAAATTTTTGAAACCCACCACTGACAGAGAGAGAGAGAGAGAGAGAGAGAGAGAGAGAGAGAGAGAGAGAGAGAGAGAGAGAGAGAGAGAGAGAGAGAGAGAGAGAGAGAGAGGGAGAGGGAGAGAGAGAAAGAAAGAAATAAAGAAAAAAGAAAAAAAGAAAAAAGAAAAAAGAAAGAAAAACTGAGAGAAATGAAAGAAAAAAGGGAAAAAGGGACAGAGAGACAAAAGGAAGGAGAGAGAGAGAGAGAGAGAGAGAACACATGGCCAGCAAGCCACTCCCACAAAGGAGGCCACACCTACAGAGTAGGTTCGAAATTTTTTTGAAACCCACCACTGGTTTGAGAGTATAAAAAATAGGTTAGGACTCAGGATATTTTTTCTGAGTGCCCTTTCAGTAATACAAACACACACAATTTAAGTAGCTCTGCCCAATAATTCTGACAAACTGTAGACAAAAATGTGCTTATCTTTATTCCTGGGATTTTTCATGGTGACTATAAAAATCAGTGATGCAGTGGAAATTTTATCTTCCAATTTTAATCAATTAATTGGGCTTTTAAGGAAATTGCTGATGAAAGGATCTGTTTCTTAAAATGTTTGAAAAGTCTTACTCACTTCTTTGGACAATTTGAGATCCTATGAAAAAAATGGTTAGAATTTTGGCACAATGTATTAACCCAACTACTGTAGCTTGTGAAGAGAGTTCTGCTCCTTAGACATGAAAAAGATCTGCTAAAATGAGAGGAGGATCCCTAAATGGAAGAATATATAATTTATCATTCTTTACTGTAATCTTCCACTCTAAGTCCTACTTTGATGGTAAAGATGTCACAACTCATTCTTTTCAAAGAGTAGGCCTATCAGCATTGTTCTGATAAATTCTTTGGAAGGCTGTATTACTATAATGGCTATTTATGAAGGTTCCACCAATCCTTTCTGGGCAATTGTACATCTTCGGCACAATGAACTGCTAAATAAGGGCAGCAGGTTAGAATAATCAATGGAGGTTTGAATCCAATTCATTGGACACTTGAACCTTTGTACCTTTAAACATTGTGTCAAGAACTATGGCCAGCTTTGGATGACACACATTATTTCTTCTCTCTACTGCTGTATAGCTGATTTATTGTTTTTAATCATTGCCTATTTATCTGTATACTTTTTTGAATTTATTTTATTATGACATAATGAAATATCCATTACTTCCAGTTTATTGAAAAGAATTGAAATAGAAATGAACAGAGATGTATGTAATAATGCACGTAGCAGAATGATTTAATTTTCACCATTCTTTGGTGATTTAATTGGTTTGAAATGAATGCAGCTATACTAAATAGGATCATGTGCCCAAAATGTATACTTTAATTGCCTCTATTATGTGTCCAAAACAAGTTGCACAATGTGTAGACTTTTCCAGGTTTTAAGTTTAAAAAATTAGACATTTTGTGTAATATGCCAAAGCTTTGAATACTTACCACTTTTCTTTGATGAAATATATCTTAATTTTAAATGAGTTATTGTAATGCATGTACATGTGGCCTTTTGAGGCTAATGAATTATTTCTATAGTGTAGTTTAATGATAATTACTGTTAAAAGATTTCATAGAAATTTATTATGAATATTCTGTAGCATTCTGAGGAAACATTTAGAGGTTTTGAAGATTTTTTGTTGGCAAACCCCCCACATTTATATGAATCATTTTCTTTATATGCTATGCTTCGGAGCTTCTAACTACAGTAGATATATATGATATAAATCCAATAAATATATATTAAAGGTTCTCCCATCTAAAATTCCAAAGGAGTTATTTTTCATATAACTTTCATTTCATAGAAAGGTACCCTTTAGATTTATAACTTCAACTAAGTGAAAGATATGTTTTCATGAGCAAAATTGGGAGCCAGACATGCAGATGTTTCTGTTCAATAATTCTTTGCATAGAGCTTATAGTCTGCCAGAATAGAAGATGGTAGTTTCATAGGAATGGCTCAGGGCTAGAGGTGTTGATCTTTAAGGTGCAGTTCCTTCCTATGTGGATCCCAACATATAAATAACTTTCAAGGACTTATTTACAAGGCAATTAGGAATCAAGCCAGTCTTTATTTATATTTATGCCTACAGCAATAGTATAGTTTCACATTTGGAAATGGAATTTTCTAAAGTAAAAATGACTTAGGCGATAGCTTTATGATTATTCTTGGTCTTTTGTTATTTTACTATCATTATATATCCACATCCCATTAAATGAAGTAAAACATTTATTTTATCCTAACAGAATTGAATGTTAGAATCCCCAAGAGTCATTGGTTAAATAAATATTCCCACTGAAAAAATAGGCCAATTACACCCATTGATTTCATTCATATATGTTGGCTTTTCTTTGAATTTGGGACAATATGTAATTTATAACTTACAATAGATATGTTGGACAACATTAATGTACTGTTATTTATAATATAGATGAGATATCCGGAGTTGGGGCTTAGAAAAAAGTCTTTGTTCATCAGACATTTTTAGTTTGTTTTAAAACTATACTTCCACCTTTAAAACTATACTTCCACTTTGCATCATCATTTTCTAATAAAGATGGTGAGAGATTTTGAGCCATTTGCAGGATTCCACTAGAGGCTGTAATTACAATGAACATATGATTGGATCTGTTCCTTTTAAATATTTTTTATTTAAATAGAGACAAGCAATTTAATTAATCTGTTGGCCAACACTCTGATTCATGATCTGTCTTTGAAAAATGTTTTTATCTTGCAATTACCATAATCTCAAGGCCATTCTGCAGGTCTATGGATGGAGTTAGTCTTCTTTCCTTCCTCTCTCCCTCCCTCCTTTTGAATACAAGGATAAAAAGAAAACAATGGCTAAAACTGATTTGGCTCACCTTGCTTAAAAACGGTTATGATCATTCTTCTTTTGAAGGAATGAGAGTGGGAGGGGTTAAGCTGTAATGAAGTAACAGTCCTCATCTTTTCTTTTCTTATTACCCTAAGTAGAAATTTACAACATATATGTATGATATATGATACAGACATATATTGAGGGCAGATTTTAGTAAGAAAAAACAATGTAGTTAATAGCCAGCACTTTGAATCATATTCAGAAATTACATGTAACCAAAGGAAATGCCATAAAGGATATATTGCTCTATTTTCTATTAGCAAACCAATGGCCTCATTTGTGTTTGTTACTGAATAGTCTTCAAAAGTAGTCCCAAGTACAAAATGATAGAATAGCTATTGCTAGGATTTGTTGTTCTAAAAAAGACTGTGTCTTGGTCATGAGCCATGGTTGTGAGAAAGGCCCATCTGTCCTTCCAAGAGGAGCCCACAATCTGGATGAATCTGATAACATAAACTTTGTCCTTTGAAAGAACTCAACATCATCCAGAGCCAATATAAGAACTTCTTAGAAACCTGAAAGTTTGTGCACAAAATGCCATTCTATCTTACAAGGATTAAACTTGGATTATTTTGACCCATATGGTCCCTGACAACTTTAGGTTAACTGATCAAGTTGTTCATTATTCTCCTTTTTGCTTCATTTCAGCAACATACAGTTGAATATCACCATCATAGTGATTAATTACCATCGAAACTACTTTACCCAGTCTATTATATATTGTTTCCAAGTTTCAGATAGATGTTAAATAAAATGGATGATAAAACACTAAACCAACGTGTTAGCTTCTGTTCTATATCCTGGGCTGAAACCAGACTGAATGAATTGCTGATACTCCACAGGATTCCACCCAAATCACATCAGATTTTATCATATAGTGAATATTCCCTTTCCCTAAGTTATCCTTGTGGTCAAACATCTGTCTTACTTTCTCAGTTCTTGAGATAATATCCTTGTTCTTTTGACTGAGATGAAGACTAAACATTTCTCCAGAAATGTTCAGAATAATTACAAAAGTTATATGATAACATGAGACATATTTTATTGTTTAAGATTGAATACTGTTAGATAGGTTGTATTAATTATTTTGTCTATAGCATTTAAATTGTTTTATTACACTATACCTAATAAGGAATTATTCTTATTTTGCCTCCAAAACAATGGGAAAGGTCATGCTATCAAAATGCTCTAATGTGGAAAATACTATGGACTAAAATTCTAGCATCAGAACTGTAGATCACAGTACTGATTTGTTTGTAAATGTACCCCTTTGTGCCTAAACTGTAAAAAATAATTCCATATTCAAATTCATATAATACATGAGTATACATGTATTGTATGAATATATAAATGGATATGAATATATATATGTGAATATGCATATTATTATTAGAATAATATCTTCAGAAAGAATTAATAAAAGGATTATTAGGTATTAGGTATGTTACTGTTATTTATCAAAATAATAAAGGCAGGTAATAAATAAATAATAAACATTTATCAGAAAATAAAGGTGACCGATTACTATTTTAACTGTATGAAATTCTCATTAATGTGTCCATTTGCACTTTCTAAATATATCCAAGAAATAAGTAGCACTGAAAAACCAAAACCAATGCAGAAAATAGCAGATGGCAATATGAACTAAAGCAGTTTGTTAGCTAGATGAACTTAACCGTGAAAAGCAGAGCTGGAAGTATATTAAAACATACGAAGTGAACGAAATATCAAATAGTTTTCATGTATAAATGAGAATGTAAGCAAAATTTCCTTCGGCAACATAACACTTGCTGAATGTTACTTTTAAAATGTTTCAATTTCAGATACTCTAGCCATTTATTGGATTACATATTTTTTGTGTGTAAAATTACTGTGGCTGAAAACCTTTATCCAAGAGTATGGCCAGTGACCCTTGTTAAGTCTCTGTAAAAATAAATAGTATTTCTTTGTTAGTCTACATTAATGAAATGGTACTTAAGCATTCTTTCTACAGCAGTATTCATAATAATCTAAATATGATTTAGTGCTACATGAATAAGCCAGTGTGTGACCAGGAACACAATCTGCATTTTCCCCTGTGATTGCTGATTGTTGTTTTAAAAAAACCCAGAAATATTCTTAAACAAACTCTAGATCATTTGCTAATTAGTTTACTACAAACTGTCAATTCTTTGATATATCCAATCAAATTTCTTAATGAATAATTGTTACTTTACTGTATTTCTGCATTCACAAGAAACTGCTGCCAAGTCTTACATGTGTATACTCTATAACACTTTCAATTTTTTTGTCAATTGTTATTTCCTTAGTGTTTTATTAAAAAGTAAACATATTCGTAGAAACTAGCCTTATGTCTGCTTGCATATCCACATTTACAAGTGCCTCTTGGTGAACTGGTGATTGGTGGGCCCGATTCCTCTTAACAGAAACTTGCAAGTCTGAAAGTTGACCTTGATGGGACTGAAAGCATGCAATTTGGAAACAACAACATGATTAGAATTCATGGAAAATAGACAGTTCTTCTGTGGTTGGGCCCTATACCACGTAGGACCTTTGCACATATGTGCTGATCATTCCTGACTCTAGGGACCAGTGCTCATCTCTGTTTCAAGGGCAAAGAGCCAGTGCTGTCCAAAGATATCTCCGTGGTCATGTGGCTGGCATGACCAAACGCCAAAGGCACATGGAATGCTGTTACCTTCCCAGCAAAAGTGGTCCCTATTTTTCTACATGCATTTTTACATGCTTTTGAATTGCTAGATTGGCTGAAGTTGGGCCAAGTAACGGGAGCTCACCCCATTATGCAGCACTAGGGATTCGAAGTGCTGAACTGCCAACCTTTCAATCGACATCTCAGCATCTTAGCCACTGAGCCACCACGTTCCTCTGTAAGACTCTATATAACCTGCATGTTGAATTGCACCTGAAAGTTAACTTCAGAGGACTAGATCAGAGGACTATAGGCACCTTTGTCAGTGTACTTGCCCTCTGGAACAGCATCTGTTTAGGGATCCATATTGCTTTTGCTTTGACCAATGTCAAGAGGTCTCTAAAATTAGTTTTTCCCCCTCTGGGCCTTGAGTTATGATGTAGCTAGGAGATGATGTACAAATATGCTGCTCCCTCACATTATTTCTATGTTTAATATTGTGTGGTATGTGATAAATAAATTAAAACAATTATTAACCAGAAGAGTTTTTTAATTTTTGTTTAATATTTGGTTAACATATATTGTGAAAGATGCCACAAAACCTTTCTCTATTGATTCAATGTTTACTGAGTCTCTCAGATTTGGTCGATATTCTCTTTCACTATTCAGAAAGGATAATATAAAATATAAATATTTGTTGCATATCAATATTTAACAGCTGGATATGAATGAAGCCAAAGTGAGAGAGGAAATAGCTACCAATTGCTATTTATATAAGCTGATATTTTTGTTTCATCCTTTAGTAATACAAAAAAGAAAAGGCTTTGGAATGTTACAATCACTGAAGAAAAGTATGACAGAGAGAAAAGATAGAAAAACCTACCATATGTTCTAAAAGAAAATAGTACTTCTTAAATTATAATAAGCTTAATACAATTCAGAGAATAAAGTGACTTCAAAGATCTGATCTTTCAGCGGGACAGACTGATTGGTCTTCTTTCAGTAGGATGGACAGAACGTTTCTTATTCCTTTGAATAGTTGCTGGTGCTCTACCAGATATATTGCATTATTGTAGATGAAAAAATAAATCATATATCCCAATAAAAATTGCTTGATAAAGAGTATAGGAATCAAGCTCTCTCTATATGTCAGGGACAGAGTTTAAATTCTATATCTTTTTCTTCCATCCTTTGAAATCAACAAGACATTGACCTTTCAGAGACGTCTCTGTTTAACTATGGTAATAATTCTGCATAGCCTGAAATTGATTCCTTGATTGATTTAATGGATTTGTAGGGCTACCAATTCAACAATGTGACTGACTGGCATATAACCAAAACAATAAATAAATAACACACACACACACACACACACACACACACACACAGGAGAGGAGACAATAACAAAATACAAAGATCTGCAAATAAAAGTAGAATGCTTATAATAAAAAAGTAGATAGCATCAATGGTAATTTTTGTCTTAGATCAGATGTAGGATTCAGCTGGTTCAGCCCGGTTCAACCAAACCAGTTGTTAACTTTGTGTGCAGTTCAGAGAACCAGTTGAACTCACCACTGGCTGGCCCTGCCCCTCCCAGGCACTCCTCACCTCGGCTGGCCTCTCCTGAGGCCATTTTGGAATCTCAACACCTTTTTGTGGGCCCGGCCCAGTGCCCTTCCTCCTCCTACTACTCAGACCTGCTGCTCTTCCTGCACCTGAGCATTCCTTCACCCTCCTGGCCTACATCTGCTTCTTGGGAGTACTCTACATCTACCTGCACAAGTTCATTGAGCAGTTCGCTGAGAACGATCCTGCTGTTTCCCCCTGGCCTGCCACAGGTGCACCCCTCCAAGCCTGCGTGGTGGACTGTGGCACCGGATGAGCCCAGAGAAACACAGAGAGAGAGGTATGAATGGATGACTGGGAATGTATCTTCCAGTGCCAGAGAGGGCAGGGAAGGGAATTGGCTGGGCTACCACTGCCTTTCATTGGGGCACGTGGAGAAAGATGGAACTCCTCTTGCTGTCCCTTCTCCCTACCCCTCACTGGGCATGGCAGGGTTCCCTGCACCCTTCACTTAGCCACCAGCTGCCTTAATTGATGCAATTTGGGGGTGGTTATGTTTAAGGCTGAAAAGGACAGCCCATGGTGTTTAGTCCATGCACCCACCTCCTGCCTTTCTAAAGGGACATCTCCCCCCCTCCACTGTCCCACTTGCTCCCTCATGTTTCCACCCCTGTCTTCCCTGGGCCACCTCACTTACCTTCACCCTGTTTCCCCATCTCCTTTTTATTGGTTTTAAACATACACACAGAACAAACATGCACACACCTCACAGCGCTGGATGGACTTGCCCACGCACTGTCTCCTTGCAGAAGGTTCCGGAAATCACAAAATTTGGCCAGTGGGGAGACAAATCTGCCCATCCATGACCAGCCTTGGTGGTAACCCGTCCCCTTCTTTGGCACCATGAAGCTAACCTTTGGGCTCAGCAGGGTGATTTCCTCCCACCAACACTTTCCTGCCCCAAAGAGCCAAGAGGCCCAATTTTGTGACGTGTTCCCAGGTGAGCGCTGTCCTGCCCCACCCCACCTGCCTCCTCCACAGCCTTGGCCGCAGACCAGCAGAGGCCAAAGCAGTGCATCCAACAATGACAAAAGTGGCAGCACCTGATGACGACTACAACTTTGTCTTCAAAGAAGCATTGCTCTCCAAAGATGTGGATGTTCTGGAAAGCTTCACTCACACCATTTTTGAAGATCCGGCTCCCATATGAGCAGTGCCTCTTTTCCCCACTTGGGTTCTTAGAAATTCTTTCTTAGGGAGCACATAGTCAATTACCTGAAGGCCTTTGGCCTGCCTAGCCTTCACCTTCTCCCTTCATGCAAAAGGAGCTTTTTCTCTGTGTGCACAGAGACTGCGCATTTTTCTGCAAGGAGTGTTTTTACACTTCTTATTAAGGGCAGTCCTTGACTTATGGCCACAACTGAGCCAAAATTTCCATTGCTAAGCAAGATTTAAGAGAGTTTTGCTCTGTTTTGTGATTTTCCTTGCCACCGTTAAGTGATGTTCAGTAGTAGTAAATAAATAGAGATTGTATCTTATTGAGGCCTTTGAGGCGAGCAGTGGGAGGTGGGGCTGGGCATGGTGATTGATGTTGACTTGGCCATGCCCCCAATCACATGACCCCCCAGCCACACCTACCTAGCCAGTCATTAGGGCAGAGAACTGGTTGTTAAATTATTTGAATCCCACAACTGCATTAGATGAAATCCTAAAATATCCGGAGCACCACTTGAACACTGTCAACATTGACAAATTCACCATTAGTCAGTTGCAAAAGGTAGCTTTTCTAGGAACAGCTTATATTCTACAATGATACCTTTAATATTATCCCACAACATTTGCCTATCCCGGGTCCTTGGGAATGACTCAGTACAGTAGGTGGATAAAATTGCCAAATGCAATCTAAACAATCTAAAGCTAACTGTACAATGAAACACAATAATTAAAAAAACAGTTGATTATATTCTCTCTGTCTCACACATACACAGTATGTACATGATATTAATTGACACATATTGACTCTATTGTAGAAGAATATGGCTTCTTGAAATAGCAAAATCATTGTATGCTTTGGTTATTTTTTTAAATGTGGGATTTTTGTTTTAAATCTGTGGAAAGCCGCAGTCCTGTTGAATTATATGGGTTGGCGAAAGTTTGTTCCTATGGTTTTGTTTCCTAAGACATTGTGCAGTTTCTGCCAACTCCTACCGCAATATGCATATATTCCCCATGCATTTTCTGAGGGTTCAGCACTTTGAAGAGGAAAAAGGCAGGACAGTCCTGCTCTATGAATGAGACCCACTCTCAGCTGAAAGGATAAGATATAAGCCTATACATGTTATATCAGTAACAGATACTGCTTTCTCAAAATTCCATTACTTTGTTATACATTATATCCAAGTTTATGATATGGTGATACATCTGCCTTTTAGAATATTGCTTTAAAAAAATAGTGGTTCTCATGTGAACAAGCCTCAGTGAATCTTAGAAATGTAGTGGTGTGCCGCATTTGAATTTAGATTCAGTTTTTATGGAGCCAATCTTAAGATTTAGGTATTCTTCTCCCACAGAGACCATTATTGTGACTCTCAAGACTGTTTTGTGAGCACATCCTTAAACAGACTAAAAATTTTATTGTAATCAATTACCTTTTTTCCTAGTGTTCTGATCATTACTTTTTTGATTTATGGGAAACCCAAAACCAATATATAAATGATTCAAATTTTTGCTTTAAAAAAAAAAGAAATTTAAAACTATTTTTCCACTTTTACTGTGATACACAGTATTATTACATGTGTGTGCACACTATGTCTGCGTATATGGCAATTTCCCAATTCCTAGCTAAACTTTAATTAAACTGTCTGATTTACATCCCATCTGGATACATGTTGGTTAAGTTGCAAAATGAAGGAAACAGCTGGAAGATGTAGGACATTATATCCATTCTATTCTTTGAGGAATTTCATCTATCATATAATAACCTGGGTTCATAATTTTTATTTTATACATTGTCCTTCAGTTTCCCATATGCTTTAACTTGACTATGGTTTTATGGTTATCAGCATAAAACACATCTGGAAATATTTTATAAATGTGATGGTAATCTTAAAAATGCATTATTTTAGTAAGAGTTAGATTATCCTAATTCATCATTTAATATTTTTGTAACACTCTAGAAAAAGAACCCCCTACTTCCTTAGTTTTCCCTGATTTTTTTTAACAAGGAAAAAAAATTGAGTATAATTTCATTAGTTGCTGATACGTTAAATATATTTATATAGGTATAGAAATTCAAATAGAAGATAAAATACAAATGCAAGATTTTTTTAGAGATCTATACCCTATAATTATTTTCTTAATGTATCAATATGTCTGTTAGACAACAAGATAATCCCTTTGATCATGATCATTGACTGTATCACATCTTCCTTCAAGTCTAACTATTGATACACAATAAGGAAAGAAGGGAGGGAGGGAAGGAAGGCAAAAGAGAACATCCAAGAATCATTGAAAACTTTTTAATGGGCATTTGTGATTCCTCCCATTCTCTTTTGTTTAATTTAAGAGACAGAAGCTATTGCTGCATAATGCCAGTACATTTTTATTCCAGTTTTACTTAATGAATAGAGTTGAATAGAGTTACCATTCCATAAAAAATTGAACTTTGGAACAATGAAGTAGTCGCTATGTGAAACCTCTTAAATTTATGGTGTAAACTAGTAGATTGAATTTTAAAATCCCCTTATTCTTAGGCATATGTATTTCAAGTTATATCAGAACTTAGTGTACTAACTCATAGATGAGAATTAAAACAGTTTTAAGATCAAATTCAACACTTTAAAGATATGTTACTCAGTTTTTAAAAAGGAATAACATATAATGCTAAGGATAAGCCTAAACAATTTACTTTGATGTATTCGCCATTCTTAGAATAATGTTTATTTTTCAAACTTTACCTAATTATTGGCCACGTTTCAGTGAGGTCTCACTCACCATATTCAGGCTGGTGTTTTCAGCTTAAAGCATGGTCGGAGCTGCCATCTTATGTGACCTCACATTCCTACGCAACTGCCAAGACAAAAGCCTGATTCCCACATGCTCCAACGGATTCCAAAGAAAAACAATTACCAACCTAATCCAAAGGGAGACTCCCCCCAAGAACTGAGACACAGAACAGGACAACAGCATTGCCCTCCTCCCTCACATCAAAGGAATCTCAGATAAAATCAGCAAAATTCTCCACAAACACAATATCAAGACAGCCTTCAACACTGACCAACATCTTAAGAAACCCCAAAGACAAAATCCAACTAGAAAACCAAGGAGTCTATGAAATACCATGCAAAATCTGCCCTGCAACATACATAGGACAAACGAACAGGAGAATAAATGCACACATCACAGAACATAAGAACGCAGTAAGAAAAAAAGAAAAAACTTCTTCCCTTTTCCAGCACCTTAAAGCTACAGGACATGAAATTAATTTTGAAGGAACCAAATTAATCTCCAAAACTGAACACTTCAACAAGAGAATAATTATGGAAGCCATCGAAATAGAGAAACACCCCCACAACATGAATAAACGTGACGATACCTCCCACTTACCAGACATCTGGAAACCAGCCCTAGTCAACAAATGAGCCTCACCCACCATCCAGGCCATTACAACACAAAATAACAACTGACACACAGCCAGCACCAACCAGCACCAATATACCAATCATGATACAACCACACAGCCTTTCAATCTACTTACTGAAACAAAGCCAGCACTCCACACACCCCCACCAAGATTTATAGAAAGATGGCAGCTCTGACCATGCTTTAAACCGAAAATACCAGCCTGCAGATGGCGAGTGAGACTTTGCCGAAACATTGCCAAGACAATCTCAATCGTACACAGGAAAAGACCCCAAAAAACAAACAAGACCAGTGCGCGCGCGCGTGCGCGCACACACACACATACACACACACACCTGCAGAATTTAAGTTATTCGTATATTTATTTCAAAAGTAAGCTAATTATCTTGGATTAAAATAAAATAAACAACTTTATTCTTGATTCATGGTTATTTTAGATTCAGATTAAAATTTCTTTTATTTCCATACACCCTGATTTAAGTTTAGCAAGAAGTATCTGATTGTTAAAACTATATCTTTTTAACTGATTGGATTTGAATAATCTTTCCCTGCCCTCATCCTTAAATCAATTTTGTTTTTTCAAAGAATGAGCTTTTCTCTTCTTTGGAAAGTTAACCTTCAATGATACTGAGTAATTACTTGTACAGCTCATATGCACTTTGACTTTAAAATTTAATCTGTTCAAATCAGCTTGCATGACAAGTGATTGTGCTTAGCATGTTGCATGAATGATTTAGAGGATCCTAATAGCTACCTTAATAATTTCTTATGAATGATTAAGAGTGATTGCATTACTAAATAGAAGTAGTTAATGGGTTTTTTAAAACCAGCATTCCATAGTAAAAATTTTCTAGACCGTCGGAGAAAAATTCATAGTCTCTCTCTCTCTTTTCTCTCTCTCTCTCTCCAATAACCCCAGAGAGATGGAAAATCCTTTACAGATTTACCAAGTAATAAATAAGTACTAAGTAATAAAGTAGTAACACTCTCAATAAAGAATTATTGACCACATTGTGGACCAAAGTGCTGTAACTTTTTTATTTAGTAGTTTTAGGAAAAATGAGAATTATTATCTGCATCTACTTTATATAACTAAAATTGGCTCAGATTGATAAATTCAGACTGGTAAATTCAGACTATCTGAATCTTCTTGATTTCTGAACACATGGCAAATTATTCTTTTAACTAGATTCAAGGGCAATGTATATTTAGGCTCTGGCTGGGTCAGTGGATGAAATAAAGACCAATAACCTTGAAGTTTAACTTAGAAAAAACAGACTGGCCTTCTAAATTGAGCAAGTTGCAAAAGTTGTTCATCAAATGGCACACATGCAACATAGTGTTATGAATTCCCCAAAGCAACATTTCATAATACAAATGCTGTCAATCCATTGCTCAAAAGGTACAGGTCTATAGGTTGTATTCTCTTCATCCATAATACATGGCATAAATTCCTTGCATGCATTTCACAATCATGATTCTAGTTGGGTAGATATAGCCTGATTTTAATGAGTTTAGTAGCTTATTAAACTTTAAATTAGTCTATTATAATGGGCAATATATGGTAGAGCTTTGGAGGATTGTGCATATATAAAAATCTTCAAATGACAGAGCTTAGAGTTTTGATCCCAGTATTTATAAATCCACGAATCATCCTTTCCAGATGATGGATCAACCAAGAGCAAACAGCGGCAGTTCTTCCAAAATATATTCTGATCCTTTGGCAGCATATTTGTAGAGTGTAAGTATGTGACTAATATGATGATGAATCTTTTAAAAGTATATTTTAAAATAATCCCTTTGCAGAATTCAGCTTATGAGATAACTTCTCAGCCAAAATTGTTTTCTGCAAATTTCTAATACTATTACGGTATCTACTTTCTAGTATTGGTAGCTGTTTGTGATTTAAATTCTGCTAGCAAAATTTTGATACCAATCTTAGAATCTTTAGATTTATTCTAAATAAGAAAAGTAGGATTGGAAGGCAGGCCTGGCGTCACAACAGTACGATGTGCGATCTTGAAGCTCCAAGATCGCCGTCGATATCTCTGTCACTGGAGGGTCCTTTTGGACCTAAACCATCCTGTAGAGACAGTGATAGAGAAGGGCACATCCTGCTGATCCCAGGGACATTGCAAAGTCCCTGGTAGATCCAGGAGAAGCCCTTTTTTCTGGGGACAGAAAAGCAGCCATTAAAGCTGCTGAAAGTTGAGACAGGTCCAGAAGGGGAGGAAAGCTAGAGAGAAACTGTGTTGAATTGGTGAGATAATTTTTATTATTAGATGAGAGAACACCCTAAAAGATTAAAAATAAAGTTAAAATTGAAGACAGAAGATGTCAAGGGGTGAGATTAAGCCTGAGTCAAACTTAGTGTGTTATTTTTCTTTAATCCTTTTATTGCTAGAATTTTTACAAACGCTTCTTATTTTTTAAACTGGACTGGGTTTTTTTCTTTTCTTTTTCTTTTTCTAATATTTATTGTTTAAGACTTTCTTTCTTTTTCCTTTTTCAACACCCTATTGTATTTTCTTTTTTAAAAAAGTTTCCCTTAAGTTTGGAATATAAAGAGGGAAGTAAAAGTAGAGGAAAAGAAGTAATACTTCCACTTAGAGGCTTGGAGACTTGGAAACATTGTTTTTCTTTTCTTTCTTTGAGCATTTGATAATCTTGTGCAAAGTAAGAGATGGTGTTACATTTCAAGGACTCTGAGCTTGTTTATTGAAAATAATAGTGAGATTAGCATAGATTGTTTATACAGGTGCTCCTCTGGGATACCATCAGTAGTTGGACTGAATTGAAAAGAACGCTTGGAGTTGAAAGAATGAAGATTGCAGTGAACTTGGAAAGAGAACTGTTAACTTTGTTTGGAACTTAATAAAAGAGCCTTGGATTCTTATAGTGGCAGTGTTTACTATCTGGAGGAAAAGATCAATATAGATGATGTTACCTCAGGAAAAGAAAAGGAAGTGACATTGCAGATGATTATGCAAGAAATTCAAAAAAATACAAGTAAGAACAGAGAACATTGAAAAGAGAACAGAGAATATTGAACAAAGAACAGGAAAAACAGATGAAAAAATTGAGAATATCCACAAAACGATGATGAAATATGAGGACATATTTCAAAAAAATGAAGAAAAAGATGAACAAAGAGATAAGAAAATTGGAGATAATGACAGCAGATTGAGCATGGTTGAAAAAGACAAGAGTGAAGTATTGGAATGGGAGATCAACAGATCAGAATTTTACCTCAGATTGCAGAATATAGAAGAAGAAAAGGGAGATAATTTGGCAGAAGTAATGATAGAAATTCTGTCAGAAGCATTGGTGATAACCAAAGGGAAGATGATGGAAGGAACAGACGAGGGGTTTCGAGGCTTTACAAAATATGCAATGAAAAACAAGTTGCCAAGAGAACTCCATATAAGATTTACCAAGAAAGCAATTAGAACACAAATACTACAAATGGCAAGAGATAAAAGATTGCACTACTATTGTTTGGATACAGGATGATGTAATGAAATGCTACAATAAAAATAAATTTAAATTAAATTTAGAATATTTTGCATAAAGTGAAGTAATAATAGTTATAGTCAAATAAATGATTAACAATGATAATAACCTATACATATATACTAGATTGATAACGTGAGATTTTATATAAATTGTAAGTGAGGACTATGGAGAGGATGCACAAAAGTTTTGTAACCAAAGATAAACAATTTTATACTGAATATAATATAAAGATGTACTACTACTGGATGGATTTAGGATGATGTAATGAAATGCCATAATATAAATTTATTCATAATTTAGAATATCACACATAAAATGAAGTAATAATAGTTATAGTCAAATAAATGTTTAACAATGATAATAATTGTATACATATATCAGATTGATAATATGAGATATTATATAAATTGTAAATGAAGACTATGGTGAGGATGCATAAAAGTTTTGTAACCAATTGACACACTGTATGTAACTGGAAGATGGTTTTATTTTTTTGTTTGTCTGTGCTTGTTTGTTTAAAAAAAAAGGAAAAAGAAAAGCAGGATTAAGGTAGCACAGAAGTGAATGATTAATAATCATTCTTAACATACAGAAGATATTGGTTCAAAAAATATTGTTGGATTGAGCAATGCAGCTACACATGCAGGATATATGCTATACTTTGAACCATCTCAAAAATAGACACAGCTATTTCTTCCATCCTTCCTCAGTAGAGTGCTCTCCAGAATAGTATATATGATATACAATAATATCCAACTCCTAGAATTCCCAGCAAGGATGACCAGGTATTGATAGATTATAGTGCTTTCATTCTTTCTGTATAATAAAGGTCCTTTATGACCTGTTGGAAAGTTTCAGACAAGTTTGAAATAACTCAGACAGAAAGCTTGATAGGAATGTTGGTTTATTCATTTTCTATATTTTTGCAAATGCTTTGCTAACATTTGTGGGGGTGACTTTTGAGTAGATAGGAAGTCTACAGTTATTTTAAAGCATTTCTTGGATCTTTGTTTTCTACTAGGTTTCTCTGTTTAACCCCACTGCAATGTTTTATTATATGCGGTATCTAAAAGCCAGTTGCAAATTTTAGAAATCTGTGCTACTTATTCATGGTTTCAAAATTGAAAGCCAGTTTAATCTAGTGGTTAAGGCACCAGGCTAAGAGTAGTACACTGTGAGTTCTAGTACTGCCATGTCTTAAGTATGCAAGTTGGCTGGGTGACTTTAGGCGAGTCATTCTCTCTCAATCCAACCTACCTTGTAGGGTTGTTTTGTGGAAAAAAATAGGAGGTGGGAGTATTGGATATGTTAACTGCTTTGAATTAGTATCTTAATAAAGTGAAAGAATAGGACTCAGTGAAACATACTAAGTAGAACAACTGGATAAGAGTATGGAAATAACAATCCATTTTAACTGAATAAAAACAGACACATTTAATTTTACAGTATCACTTTCAAGAAAAAAACTTGCAGACTAATATGTGTTTTTTTTTACAGATATTACCTGTGAACTTTAAACTGATATTGGTTTTATTATAAGCATTGGAAAAGCAATGTTTACCGAAATGCCAAACAGAAGCAGTTGAATTTACTAATCATATTGTATTTATTTCCCCAGAGTGCAATTGCCTGATGGATGTGACTGCATTATGGGACATTTAGAAAGTTGTACAGGTAGCCCTTGACCTATGACCACAATTGAGTCCAAAATTTATGTTGCTAAGTGAGACAGTTGCTAAATGAATTGACTCACTGCATGATTGTGAAGTGAATTTGGTTTCTCAATTGACTTTGCTTGTCAGAAGGTTGCAGAAAGGGATCACATGACCCTGGGGCACTGCAGCTGTCATAAATATGAGGCAGTGGCCAAGTACCTGAATTTTGATCACATGAAAATGGGGATGCTCAACGGTTGTAAATGGGAAAATGGTCATAAGTCACTTTTTTCAGTGCTGTTGTACCTTCTAACAGTCATTAAATGAAAGGGTAGTAGGTCAAGGGATTCTCCAAGCAGCAGACAGGATAACAACAGTTGCTTGGAATGAGTCAGTTATATTTTATTGCAGTGATTTGAACCATATCATAGCATGTATTTTTCATTTTCATTTATTTTAGCTCTATAGCATTTTCTCCAATAAAGCGTAATAAAAACAAACATTTTTAAACAATGAACATTTAGTCCATAATGTAACTCTATAATGGATTTTTTAAAGGAAAGTCATAGATATGCCACAAAGGATTATGAGAGGAGGAGAGATAGATAAAATTTATGATTATAGATTTAACCCCCCCTCCCACACACTATAGACACACACAACACAAAACATTTTCTAGGTCCTGCATGAGGGCTTTCTCAAAGTCCATTTCATGAAGGAATGGACAGGATACTTATCATAAATTAAGAGAATCTCTTAGGTAGAAAAACACTTCCCCCCCCTAAAACATATTATGGTGCATATACCTAATAAGCCATTCAGACTTTTAAATAGCTGATCAATATTCTCCAGCTCTTCTGAAACAGATGTTAAATCTCAACTTCTTTATAGTCTCATCAAAAGCTTCCCATTGAGTAAGCATCCTGTAACTCTAGTTAGCAGATGCTTTTGCTGTAGTTTTATTTCTAGGTCATGTGAGAGTGTATAAATGAACATCAGGCTGTACTTAAACATTTTGACAAGAACATTCACAGTTGTCAGTGAACTGATATTTGATGCCTGGAGGACTATGACATATTATATCTTCAAATTTTAATTCACTTTTGTTTCTAACATTAGGAATAAGGAAAACATTATTATGGGGTCATGAATACACACACATTCATAATATGGTCATGAATACATACATACAAATTCACACTTTAGAACCTTTTAGGAGAAAGAAATATAATTTTAAAAATAAATTAAAATTCATCATATTAATACTAGTGGGTTTTCTTTTTCTGCGTTACCTGGAAACAATTTTATATTTTAGTATTAACTCTTCACACAAATATGTTTTTAAACTGGGCTTCTTTAAAAAAAAACTTATATCATTCCCCCCCCCCCCATTTTATCTGTGAAAAGCAGCAACACTGTTCTTACTGTTCTTATTGTAATGAGTGAACAAAACAACTCAATAATGGCCATGGCCTCAATATAAGCAAACAACAAATTGAATTTTGCAGGTCTTTTTTTGCAAGTACTATGCAGACAGTGATATATTTAAGACTACCATTTTATAGTCCTTGACTCAGATATAAATCAATCATGCCATGAAAAACTTTACAGATATAGATAATATAACTGCTTGATTAGGACAAATCTGGCTACCTGTTTACCCCCTATTAATATTTTGTGGGGGGAGGTTTTCTCTAATAATATAGTGATTGTTCCTTGCCTAGGTTTTCCATAGTGCTTCATTACTAATACACAATGTCCTGAACAGAGGCAATATGGATGTTTATAAATAATGAGCAGAATAAGACTCAACTATTTTGCCCGAGTTTCAAGGAATACTTTAAGAAGGCCTGTCAGGTATCCAAAAAGCTGGTAAACTATGATTCTATGAAATTAACTTTATAGTATATCCACCCATTCAACATTACACCCTGATCACATGAAATCATTTTTGCAGTGACTATTAGGCAGCCTGTAAGTTGAATTTAACACTCCACATAACTAGAATTTCTGTTAGATGTGGTTTAATAGGGAGTGAGCTCTGTCAGAAGAACTGGTAAGCATGCCCGGCTGTGATAATAGTATTTGACTGGAACACTAAGTCTGGAAATGTTCTTTCATTTCCCCACAATTCCTCATTGCAGCTCACCAGGAGAAACCAAAATGGTGATTAGATACTGCTCAGATTTCTGAAGAGGAGAAGCAAAAGTCAGTGTAACCATTAGCAGCAGATCCTAACTGTTATTTATGGATGCCAAGTGCTCTTAATGTTGGTAATCAAAGGATAATCCAAAAGAATTAAGATTTATGTTAAACTGAGATAAAAGTAATAGCTTTATATTGCATGTGTGCAGCTTAGTCTTAGAAAATATATTCTGAGAAAGTATTCTTGTTGATATTGAAAGTTTGGAAATAAAAAAAATAGAAAAGATATTGAAAATGTCATCTTTCAAGACTAATAGAGCACATCTATGAACACTATCTACAAGTCAGATGACACAATGAAAACTCCTTAAGTTCACAACATGCATAGACTTAATTGTAGTTTCAGCTGAGAAACTGTGAACAACCTACACTAAGCTGAATCCAAAAATGATAGGAAGATTAGCACTCAGACAAATCAACAATCTATAGGCATATAGAGATAAACAATATTTACAAACAATTGAAAAAAATATTAAAAGAGCTAAAAATGAAATAAAAGATCAGAACAATACATTTTTCAAGGGACTACCAACTTAGACAAACAATCAAGTGTTAAAGAGCAACCTAACCAAGGAGAAAACAACATCACCAACCCTGACAGGGCAAGCTACTGAATATAAACAGAGAGCAAACTCCACTCTCTTCCAACACTGAAGATATTATTTAGCTTGATAAAGAAATGTCTATCGGCAAACAACCAAGCTCAGAGAGCACCAAGGATATCACATCTCTTTGATACATAATGTAGGAATTTATCTTCCTACCCTAATTTTAATTAGAAGTGGCAGATAGCTGTCATAGATTAAAATAAACCATTTTCACTGAATTTTACTGTGGGAAGTGAGATGATGTTTCCAATTAGATGGGGACTGGATATATAGCAAATATGCTGATTTTTAGACTGTTTCAAGCTGTTCCTACAACATAGTTGGAATAGGCATTGCTTAATTTAAATCAAATAACCAAATAGCAGAATTATTTTGAAACAATATTTCAGACATTTCAGCAGTTGCACCTTTCAGCAGTTAGGTTCTCAAATTGCAAGACAGATGAAGTAATAGGTGGTATTATAAGAAATGCAATTTTAAAAGAAAAGTTCTGAACTTCAATTTTATCAAACATGCGAACCTAATATTTTGTATCACCAGCATCTGAAATACCCTATGAGTGTTTTTGGAATTTTCTGCTTTCATGACACATCTTGTCTTTCTTTGAAATGTTGAAGGTGGAGTTGGATGAATTGAGATTTCCCTCATGTTGCATCTCCTCCTTTGAAGAACCTGGTATGATAATTGTCTCATTGAGGAATTGTGGGAGATGAAGCAAGTGGCATGTGAACTTAGAACAGCAGTGAAAGAAATGTGACCAATTGTAGTTGCACTGAGACTGGAATCTGTGATGGCAATAAAAGTGGTGAAGTGTGCTAAATGTGAGAGGCTTATTGCATTTGCACATTTCCATTTGATTTGTGTGAAGTCTTCGAGATTTAGCTGGAATTCTCTTGAGCCTGCAGAAATCAAGAATGTAGATAGAGCCTTTTGTGGCATGACCCCTATCACCTATATTCTGAATCCATCTGACACCTGGCTTATTTGAGAGGTTGGGTAGAATGTGTGGCTGGATTTGGGAAGTGGTTAATATGCATTTTGAGGAGAAAGTTGAATCAATTGCATTGAAGGAGGCAGTAATGTTCCTTTTTGCATGGGCACCTCTTGATTCAGCTATTTTGGACAAACTAAACAAATTCCAGAGGAAATTGATTTTTTGAACTCTTTTCTGTCAGGATTCAAGTTTGGGTATGGGCAAAAGTGGTAGAGAATCAATTTGAGACATGGATAGGTATTAATAGAAGAGAGTATATGTAGCTTAATGGCAGATTTATGTACCACTTAATAGTGCTTTACAGCCCTTACTAAGTTTGAACTGTGAAATTTCTGAGCTTGATTGTTTGTTTGTAGATATTTCATTATCTAACGAGATAACACCCTCCATGCTAGAAGGGAGTGGGATGTGCTTTCTATTCCTGTACAGCAGCTGCCTATCAGTGTTACTGGTTTTCTCCTTGGTAGTTCCTTGATTAGGTTGTTATTTACTGCTGGATATGGGATGGAGAAACAAGTGAAAAAATGTATAACAAAATGGTTAAAAAAATTTCAAATTTTCAAATTTAATAGGATTTGTATGCCGCCCACTCCCTAGGGATTCTGGGCGGCTTACAACAATATAAAAACATTTAAAATATTTAAAAAAATACAGAATTAAAATCAACGCAACATCCATTCCATCAAGTGGGACTGGAAATTAATCAACAGCCCCAGGCCTGCCGGAACAGCCAGGTCTTGGTTGCTTTACAGAAGGCCGGGAGAGTGGTGAGGGTCCGGATCTCTGCAGGCAGTTCGTTCCACAAGGCCAGTGAAGCTACAGAGAAGGCCCTCCCACGGGGAGCCGCCAGCCAGCATTGACTGGTCGACGGCACCCGGAGGAGGCCCAACCTGTGTGATCTTATTGGTTGTTGGGAGATAAATGGCAGGAGATGGTCTCTCAGGTAGCCAGGTCCAATACCATGTAGGGCTTTAAAAGTAATGACTAGCACCTTGAAGCGGATCCAGAGACCAATGGGAAGCCAGTGCAGCTCGCGGAGGATAGGTGTAACATGGGTGTACCTAGGTATACCCATTATTGCTCGCACGGCTGCATTCTGGACCAGCTGTAGTCTTTGGACACTCTTCAAAAAAAAAAATCAACTATAGTGTGCCTAAGGATCAATGGGAAAATATTTGGTTGAAAGTAATGAAATTTACACTATGTTCTGGCCTTTAAGGTAATTTTTATAAAATGATTAATTATTGGTATTTGTCATCAGAGAAATTGTCAAGAATGTATAAAGATACTTCAAATCTTTGCTGGACAAAAAAGTTTTTTATCAAGGCAACCTGGTCTATCCACCAGGGATGTGCAGTCACTAGAGGCAAGGGAGGCGGAGCCTCACCAGTCTCCTCAGGAAAAAGAAAGAAATTTAAATATTTTTTTTTAAATAATTAAAGCCAAGATAGCTGCTACCAGATTCCAGCTCACAGTGGCTTGGTGTCTGCTTAGTGTTAACCAAAGCAGGAGGCAAGAGAACTCGGGGCCTCTTTTCCATAAGGAATTTTTCGCCTTCTAAAAGTTAATAAAGAGTTAAAAGGCAAAGAAGTTCAGATGGAAAAGAGGCACTAATTCTCCCGCCTCCTGATTTGGAAGCAGCCAATCGTGTCTTCTTGAGCACGCTTACGTTGGGCGGGGCGTGCTTCAGAGGAGAGAGGAGTGGGCGAGAAGGAGGAGGCTGCCTCTTTGCTGCAGACCTGGGCGCTTGGCGGCTCCCGCGATGCAAAGTGCCCCGCTGCCCCCCCCGCTGTCCCGGCCTGCGTCCACTGCTTCTCCAAGCTCTGCTGCTGGAAGTCCCGGATCGCCTCTGGGGGAAGGCTGAGTGAAAAACGGAGCGAAGCTTCTCCGCGGTCTCCTGGCACTACGCAGAGGCTCTCACAGGAGCATGTGTCAGCGGCCGGCGACCTGGAGCAGCCCCGGCTGTGAGACAAGGGAGCACTTAAAGCAGCCGCTGCCACCGCCGCACCTCCTTCGCCCGGCGATTCAAACCTGTGTTTGAATCCCAGAAGGGAATGGCTACCTAAATAGTTTGAAATAGATCTATACTAGTTTCCCTTTATTTCTTTGTTAGTAATTATAAATTTAACACAAACACTTTACTGGAAATGTAAACAACATTATCTTAGCTGGAGGTAATGTTAAAAAGCTATTTTTACAACACACACACACACACACACACACACACACACACACAAACACTTGTATTTTTTGGATACAAATTCAAAAGATTTCAAAGGTTAATATACAATTGAAACCAGAGACCTTTCTTTGGAGACTAATTGATAAAAAGATAACCGCAGCAAGACTTTTATATGCTAAAAGTGGAAAAGTTCAATAATACCCACAACTAAGAAATGATTGAAGAAGATTGAACTTGCAGAGACAGATAAATTAACTTCTTTGCTTAGAGAAAAAAACAATATCTGCATTTATGGCTGACTGGAAACCCTTTCTAGACCTTTGGCCTAAAATGGAAAAAATGTACTTCTGATTTGTGGTTTTGATCATTAGAAGAAAAAAACCCTGGATAATAGAAAATAGTGAGCTTTCTTTTGCAATCATAGATACATATTTTTCTAACTGTACTTTTATTTTCTGCAAAGGAAACTGGAAGCTTCTTTTTTTGTAATTATTTTTCTTCTTCTTTTCTGTACTACTGTCTTTTTCTTCTTCTTTTCTATTTTTCTTCTTTTTCTTATTATTCAATTGTCCCAAAAGTGCTTTTTCAAGAAGCAATTGGACTTTCTGTTTCCAGTTGCTTCTTGAGAAAGCACCTTTGGGACAACCATGATCTGGATGACTGAAAATCTCCATAGATATTATTAAATTGTGTTAGTTTTTATGTTCCATATAGTGTACAACTTTTAATTAAAATATTTAAAAAGGGGAAAGAATAGGGACCCGATATTCTATATGGCCAAAGTCTTTGAATAGATTGTTCCTCACCTTATTTGTAAGCACTTGCCAGCATGTTACCTACTTCATATCTATAGTTCTTTTATAGAGTTAACTAGTTTAGTAGATCAGGGAATGATATAAATATAGTATACCTAAGGTGACCAGACGTCCCGATTTTGGCGGGACAGTCAGGATTTTGCACAATTTGTCCCGCGTCCCGGGGCATTCTTAAAAAGTCCCAATTTTTGTAACTGGACCTGGAAGTAAGCCTGCCCCACCCCCAGCCCTGTATACCTGTCCCAGCCAGCCAGTATTTTGTCCCTTCTGTCTCCCCGTTGCTCAGAAAAGCAACTTTGGGAAGGTCCTTTGCTAGCAGGCAGGTTCTAGGATGCCTGCCGCCACCAAAGGACCTTCCCGGAGTTGCTTTTCTGAGCAACAGGGAGACAGAAGGGACGCAATCTCCTTTCATTCTCCCTCTGCCTCATTCACTCGTTCGGGCAGAAGAAAATGAAAGAAAATCGCATAGCCGAGGGCAAAGGAGCCTGCAGCCTCCTTCATTCAAACATTTAGGCAGCGGGGATGGGGGGGGCTTTCTCGCACGCCTTCTTTCTCTGAAGCCATGCCAGATTAAGCAAACTGGGCAGCGCGTGCCCTTGGGATTGTGCAACAGCCGAAGAACAGGAGGCGAGAATTTGGGTGCTGCACAAGGCCACGGGCACGCCCTACCCTCTTCTCTCTGATAGCCGCCTGGTTAAAAAGGAGGAGGTGACTCTGCTGGTCCGGAGCCCATCCGGGAAGACAAGGAACGCAAGGGGGATCCCTCCCCCTGCTTATGCAGCAGCCGAAGATCGCCTGGTTAAAAAGGAGGAAGAGGAGGCTCCGCTAGTCCAGAGCCCATCCGTGGGGGCAGGGATCCCCCTTGCGGTCCTCATCTTCCTCGATTGGCTCCTCCTCCTTTTTTAACCAGGCAGCTATCAGAGAGAGAAGGGCAGCGCATAGGAGGAGCAGAACCGCCTTAATCATGTCGAGCTACTCAGTCAAAAAACTCTTTCCTTCTGTAGAAAAAAAAGGGGGGGGAATTCCAGAGACCGACTGAAAGAGGGAATCCTCAGTCAGGGCACCCTTTGCTCCACCACAGCAACCTTTTCAAGCAGGATCAGACTAGTTTGAAAGCCTCGCGTTCTACTTCGGCAGGGAAATTCCCTGCCACCCAGGCTCCATCCCGTAGAAAAAATCCCCTTCGCCAAAGCTCGAGAGGCAAGCGCTGCTTCCGCCTGCAAGAATCTCTGGAGAGAACTTTGCAACTAGCTGAGGAACGGCGAGCAGCAGACATGAGCGTTTGCATGCATTCTGCCAAGGTCCTGCTGAGCCCCGCTACTTTGGACGACCCGATGGATTTTACGATGGATGTGCACCCCAGGAGGTGCTGAAGAAAGACAGGCAGCTCAGCCTGACCCAGGACAACAGGCACGACAGAGGCTTACAGACAGAGGCAGAGAGACACACACACAGAGTGAGAAACACACACACACACACACACACACACAGGGAGGGAGGGAGGAGAGACAGAGAGAAAGAGACACACAGAGAGACAGACAAACAGAGAGAATGACAGAGAGAGAGCCGGAGGGAGGGAGATAGAGGCAAAGAGACACACAGAGAGTGAGAGACAAACAGATACAGAGAGAGAGAGAGGCTGAAGGAGTGTTTATGCACAGAAGGGGGATTTAAGAAACTTCAGAGTGAATCCAGGAAGAGGGAAGAGATGGAGGACTGGCTTTTTGCTCCGATTTCTGAGCCCCCAGCTGTTAGTGACAGAGGAGGAGGAGGATGAAGGAAGGGGTTGCATTTTATCAGGCTGACAGCTCATTCTGTGGTGTTTTAGAAAAGTCCCGTTATTTTTTTTAAGCACAAAAGGAAAAATCTGCAAAAAGTCACGGGGAGCCCCTGGGATTGTTCCTCGCAAAGCATCATGGTCGCAGAGAATGCAAATGAAGGTGCTTAGCTCCCCATCCGGTCCGTGTCCTTCTATTCAAATCAGAGTCATGCTGAGTCCCATTCAGAGGGCGGAGGGACGCTGTGCATTTTTGTTTTGTTTTACCTATGTTCTCACAACCATGCAAAGGTTGGTTTTGTGCTACAAAGATCTTTCTTTCTTTCCCTGTCTGCGGTTCCGATTGCAGTTGCTTCGGATTAAAGCACCATTTCTGATTCCTTGCAAAACTGGGGAAATGGCAGGGCTGCCTCCCTCCCCCCTTTCCTTGCAGCACCCTCGGTTGCAAAATGTTCCCCTGACTTGGTTTATAAGTTCGCAGCAATGCGATCCGACAAATAGGAAAGTTTTAACAAGATCTACTGACTTTATTTGGTCTCTGCTGCCCCCCACCCCCGCCTCCTTAGCCCTTGGGTTTTGTCCCCTCCCAAGGAGAGAGTGGGAAGGAGAGGAAGGAAGGAGGGAGGGTGGAAGGAAAAGAAGAAGGGAGGGGGAGAAGATGGAAGGAGAAAAGATAGAAGGAAGGAGAAAGAATAGAAGGAAGAAGGAGGAAGGAGGAAGGAGGAAGGAAGGAGAAAGAATAGAAGGAAGAAGGAGGAAGGAGAAGGAGGAAGATGGAAGAAGAAAAGAAGGAAGAAAAAGAAGAAGGGAGGGAAGGAGGTAGGAAGAGAAGGGGAAGAGAGGGAAAGAGCAGAAAGACAAAGAGAATGAAGTTGATAGGCAAGAGGAAGGAGGAAGGAAGGAAGGAAGAAAGAAAGAAAGAAAAAGGGAGAGAGAGGAAAGAAGAAAAGATGGAACTAGAAAGGAAAGAAGGGAGAGAGGAAAGGGGAATACAGGGAAAGAGCAGAAAGACAGAGAAGGTAGATAGGCAGAAGGAAGGAAGAAGGAAGAAATAGGAAGGAGGGAAGGTGAAAGGATGGAAGGAGGAAGGAACAGAAGCAAAGGGGAAGAGAGAGATGGAAAGAGCAGAAAGACAGAGAAAGTAGATAGGCAAAAGAAAGGAAGCTGAAAGAATGGAAGGAGGAAGGAAGAGAAAAGGAGGAACGGGGTGAGTGAGGAAAGAGAGGATGGAAGGAGAAAGGAAGGAAGAGAGGGAAAGAGCAGAAGACGGATAAGGTGAAGGTAGATAAGCAAGAGGAATGAAGGAAGGAAGAAGTGAGGTGTCTTGAGGAGGGGGAAAACGTTTAGTGACCAAAGTTACAATGGCATTGAAAAAAGTTACTGATGACCGTTTTTCACACTTAGCAACTGTTGCAGCATCCTCGTGGTCACGTGATCAAAATTTTGTTTGGCAACAGATTCGTATTTATGATGGTTTCAGTGTCCTGGGGTCATTAATCGCCTTTTGTGACGTTTTGACAAAATATAAAATTTTTAATCAAGCCCCCCCCCCTCCCCCGGTCAATGGTGTCCCTCTTTACCAATCTGAAAATCTGGTCACCTTAAGTATACCTGAACCTCAGCAAAGCCATGAATCCCTCCCTAATATTCTCTTTCATTGAACAGTTAAATATAAACCAAATTGTACTATTGTTGGATGGCATTACAGTTGATTGAATGACCAAACCTAAACAGTATTCATTAATGGATCCATTTCAGCTTGGGTGAAAGTACCGAACTAAATTCTGAGTACTGAGCATTCTATCTTGTTTTTTTCCCCACCCCTGTTCAATGTTTTTATCAGTGTTTGGGTGGGAAGCTGATAGGGTATCTTCTCAGTGGCTGTGTCTGAAAAGTCTTTCTTCCTGACATGAGGAATGTCCTTAAAGAAAAAGTTTAGGCTATTTGGATAATGAGAGTAGAAGGCCTGCCATTAATTAATTTTCTATGGGGAAAAAATTATTGTATTTTATTTTTTCTGTGTAGTATTCTTTGTATGCTAGGAAGTAGGCGGTATGTAAACTGAATTATTTAATCTATTTTTATAGGATCAGATGATATTTGAATCAATTTTAGTCAGGGTTTTGACTTCTGCTGCTGTAAATATTTTCCTGGCAGAGAAGAGGTTTTTTTAAAAAAAAATGACTGACAAGTGTTACACTGAAGAAAGATGATTTAAATCCCCCACCCCCATTTCTTGGGTCACATTTCTATTATTTTAGCTTGTATGTGACACATGCCATCTACTGGTGGTTTTCAGAGTTGCCTGTAGATAAAAAAATGTGTTTTTAAAAAGCTGAGCTACTGGATTTGAATGCCTACTGATGCCGTGGTATAGAATAACAGTGGAACTGAATTTCTAAAGTACTTTTAGCATTTGAAATGTATCCTGATTTATTTTTATTATTTTTATTATGTTGGGTTTTTTAAATGATTGTTTCTGCTGTAAAATAAGGGGTGTTACTAATTACATCATTTAGGGAAACATCATTAGTAACAAAATAAAGAATCTGAACAATGATATTGATCCTGTGACAAACATATTTATTACATAACTTTTTGGATAATGCTAGTATTATATAAAAGTAGCAATAATTAGTCAGGGAGAAAAATTGGCAAATGTAAGTCTTTGTTTAATATAAGTAAACTTTTTTTCTATGGTTATAGTAAGAGCTTTAAAGCAGAATGTTTTATACCAGTGGTGGGTTTCAAAAATTGTTTGAACCTACTCTGTGGGTGTGGCCTTCTTTGTGGGAGTGGCTTGCCACCCATGTGACCGGATGGGAGTAGCTTGCCGCCCATGTGACCGGATATGAAATTATGAATTAGTACTTAGGTCGGTCCAAGTAGCTATTCAGAAACTCTGGCATTGAAGCATGCAAGTCTTAAAGCTGTCAAGTTACAAGATCCTTGCACCCCTAATCATTTAGAAAAAAAAACCAGGGGTCTTCAAACCTGACAGCTTTAAGACTTGTGGACTTCAACTCCCAGAATTCCTCCTCCAGTCATGTTGCGGCGATGTCATCTGCATGGATATGCTCCATCTTCGGTTTTTTCACAGGGGGCAGGGCTGCCGCTGAAGATGCCAACGAGCCTCCCCCGCCACCAGAATAACTGCTGCTGCCTCCTCTTCCTCCTCCAACAGCACCACCACATTTTCTGCCCGGTGTTGCGGCTGAGGTGAAGCCGCCAAAGCTCCCGCTGGCGCCCCTTAAATTACCTCACACACAGCACTGGCATGCATAAGAATAAGATGTAAACTTGTTTTTTAAAAGGCATCTTTGGTTTGTGTTAAAACAACTTCAACACACGCAATGTTCTGATTGCACCACAAACGCAGTAGTCATCCTTACCTTTCACAGAGGCACTGAGTTTAAAAATATGAGCATGATAGTGTAGAATAATCATATCCAAGGACCCTTTCTCTTATCCCCAGTCATGAAATCCTTTTTTTTTCTTTTAAGAAAGAAGCATTTTTCATTATTAGGCTACATTGTCTTTAAAGAAACCAACAGCTGCCATGAGTCAAATGAAAAACAGAGTGGAAAAATGGGGCCTAAAAAGGGGAATGAAAATAACAAGACAAAAGTAGAGAAAGGGCTTTTCTAAATATTACTACCAACTAAGAAGAGATAGTATGTCAGGTGCAATCATTTTCCTAGGGAGGACTTAAATCCTTAAATAGAAGTGGGCAAAAAGATACCACCCAGGAACATGTACACACTGAAAAAGAAGTAACATAGGGGATAAAGAAAGAGAGAAATGTAGTTGCTTCTTGGAGAAGATGGGTAAACTTGGTAAGCCTCCTTTGTGAACGGCCAATCCTAGCCGCTTGCGCCTGGCGCTGCGGCTGAAGTAAATCCCCAAAGCCCCCACCACCACTGGAATATCTGCTGCTGCCTCCTTCTCCTCCAACAGCACCACCGGATTTGCGCCCAATGCTGCGGCTGAGGTGAAGCCGCCAAAGCTCCCGCTGGCACCGTAATATCTGCTGCTGCCTCCTTCTCCTCCAACAGCACTGCTGGATTTGCGCCCAATGCTGCGGCTGAGGTGAAGCCGCCAAAGCTCCTGCCAGCACCCCCGCTCCTGGCAGCGATGCCTCCCCCTCCGTTTGGAGCACCTGAGCTGGGCCCCGCATTATCCCTCCCTCTCCTCCTCCGCCATGCTTTTGAGGAGCCATGAGGCCTCAGGAGCCAGTAGGAAGGCGGTGGAGGGGGCGGGAGCAGGAAAAAAAGGCCTCATGGCTTCTAAAAAGCATGGCAGAGGAGGAGGAGGTGGCAGCAGGGTTAACGCGGGGCCCAGCTCAGGTGCTCAGAGCGGAGGGGGAGGCGTCGCTGCCACGGGCGGGGGTGCTGGTGGGAGCTTTGGCGGCTTCACCTCAGCCGCAGCGTTAGGCGGCAAATCCGGCAGTGCTGTTGGAGGAGGAGGAGGCGGCAGCAGATATTCCGGTGGCGGCGAGGGCTTTGGGACTTAATCTCAGCCGCAGCGCCAGGCACAAGTGGCTAGGACTGGCCACCCACAAAGGACGTCCCCAGGCTTGCTTTGCTGAAAATGGGGTGACTGGCACTAGTTTGATTGCCGCGGCCGGCGCAAACTACCATCAGTCACCCAGTGCGCAACAAAACAAGTCTGGGGAAGTCCTTTGCGGGTGGCCAGTTCTAGCCACACCTTAGAGGGCGCAGTCCTGGAAATTAATTACTTCCAGGTTCACCGACCAACCGGTCTGCAAGGACCGGCAAGAACCAGTAGGAACCCACCCCTGTTTTATACAATTCTGAACTCCATAGGGTTTCTTACTGTAAAATTTAATATATTCCTTACTTTTAAACTAAATAAAATAAACATATGTATATATCTAGTCTCTGCATTAAATCCATATATCAGCAGAATACTCACTGATTAACAATGAGAAGCAGAATTTATTTCTGAAAGAAAGCAATATTCTTTGATACTTATAATATTTTATGAAATTAGATTTAAATTAACTTCAGCCCAATGTTTCATTTCTAAAGCAATCCTTAGTTTTATATAATGTAGTTTACATTTTTGTTCTTCAAGGACAGGGGTATCAAACTTGCGGACTGCGGGCTGGATTTGTCAAATGCAGGCTATGCCCATCCCAGCTCTGTGAAGGGAAAAAAATGCTGTGATATGTCACAGGACAGCAGTCTGACATGGCAAGTTTGACACCTGTGTTCTAGGACATTATGGACAGTTATTAAGTCTGACTCTTAGTAATAAAAATTATTAGAGAAAGGATATGTGTTTTATATTCCATGCTGTTCTTTTAATAGGATTAGAGGATTTAACATAATATAATTGAAATATATGCAAATCCTAGAAAATCGTTTGGCACACAATGCAAAATCAGTTGAAATATTATCATGAGAAAAGAACACAAGAGGCTGCTGCACAGGCTGTAATACTGTGTTAGATCTAATATCTCAGTGTCTTGTGTTTATGAAGCTCTAGTGATATAATACTAAGTTCTTAAACCAAAGATTCTTTAAATTTGGATTAAGTAGACAAAATTAACCCATCATACTAAATTATTCTTATGTTTAAGTTCAACCTTTTTAAAAAGTGTTTTCTGTTTATTTTTGAATAAATCCAAATTTCCCATGTTTTGCTTCCTTTTAAATATCATTTTGGTATGTATGTATGTATGTATGTATGTATGTATGTATGTATGTATGTATGTATAGAGAGAGAGAGCGAGAGAGAGAGAGATAATTGAATTATTATCTGAATTATTGTTTGATATCACTGTTTCAACAGATCTTTCGTGCAAAATTTTAGAAAATGCAGGAATTTTCATAATGCGGAGAGCTGAACTTAATTTTTTTCAATGTTATAAACATGAATAAAAAGAAAATCACAGATAACCAAATACGTAATATTTTGTATTTTTAGTCACTATTCACCACAGAAAACAGTAACAGGGAAGCATCAAAACTAAATACTAGGAAAAAATTAAGAATATCAGGATTATTATCAGTGGAATTAATATACTGTAAACCAGCACAACTCATTTGGGAATTTTGGAGTTGTAGTCCATACATCTTAAAATTGCAAAATATGAAAAATACTATCCTAAGCATTGATAAGGCTTGTCATATATTTTGCTTGCCAATTATGGACAAAATTTAGCTTTCTGCAGCCAAATACATTGCTCTAAAAAGTTAGATGGCCTTTAAGATTGCATTCAGTTTGTCAGTTCAGTGAAGTTATTGAGATCTATTTGTGAGCGGTTAAGCTTACACAATGCTGTAAAATAGCATTGTGAGCTTTTTATACTGATAATTTACATTTGAATGGCATTTCATATAATCAAAGAGAATTCTGACTTGCAAGACCTGTTTGTTTTTTTAAATACTTAATTTTGAAAAATTAATGTAAATAGAGAATTAAGTCTTAACATTTTCCAGGAGACAGGACTGATTTAATCAACCTCATCCTTGGGTACATAGCTGAGTGAAACAAATCTTCTGATTCCATCTGTTAGACATAAAGGCTGTCAGAGAGCCATGACATTTCAAAGGAGTTTAAAGGAAGCAACTGCCTTCTCTTGCCCAGAAATCTCTTAATAATCTGTCTGCCCAGAAATATTCTTACTGTTAAGGTGGCTCCATAAAGACGGGCAAGAAATATAATCTGTTCAACCTAGACAGATGGGAGCATAAGAAAAATTGATAGTTTAAGAATTTTGGGAGTTTCTTGTATATGCATATTTAAATGAACATATATACAATTTTTTTAACGCCAGAAGTGTGAACGAATAAGTTTTAATGAAACTATATAACCTGAAGCAAATATGGGTAGCCCTCACTTAACAACTGACTTGTTTAATAACCATTGAGAATTATACATTGCTGAAAAAGACACTTGATGACCCATCTTTGTACTTACGATCATTGCAGCATTCCTATGGTCATGGAAACCAGTGGTCTCCAACCTTGGAAACTTTAAGACCTGTGGACTTCAACTGTGAGACTTGAAGTCCACAGGTCTTAATATTGCCAAGGTTGGAGACCACCGACGTAAGCTACATTCAGGTACTTTGCAACAAGTAGCTGTTTATGATATTTGCAGCAGCATCTGCAATCGCATGATTGTCATTTGTGCACTTCATACCTGGCTTCTGGTAAGCAAACTCTTGCAGTGGGCCACCTTATTAGCTGCTGCAAGAAGACCACACAGACTGATTACAAACTATGGCATGACACAGTAGCAACAATGGTGCATTGGAAGATCTGCAAAAAAACACCTTTTGCCTACAACCAAGAACTGGTGGGACCATAAAATTGAGAAAAGAGTAGGAAATGAAGATGCTAAAGTGTTCTGGGACTTTAAAGCTTAAATATATGGGCACTGGCCAGATTACACCCCAGATTGTCAATAAGAAAAACAAAAAAGTCTGGATTGTAGAGTTGGCAGCACCTGGAGACAGCAGAAGAGAGGAGAAAGAAGTAGAGGTAGTAACAAAATACAAAAACCTGAAAATAGAAGTAGAACAATTGTGGCAAAATAAAGTAAAGATAGTACCAATAGTAATAGGTGCCTTGTTTTGTTCCAAAACAAACGAAATACCATTTGAACATGATCAGCATTGGCGAAATCCCCATCAGTTAATTGCAAAAGGCAGCTTTACGAGGAACAGCTTACATCCTGTGACAATACCTGAAGTCTATCAAACATCTATATCTGCTTATCAGGGGTGGGTTCCAGCAGGCACTACTGCTGGTTCACTCGTGTGTGTGATGCGTGCTGTGTCCGCATGCACAATACAATTAAAATTGTTCTGTGCATGCGCAGAACCGAAAAACAAGATGGTGCCGCCGATGGTGTCGCCCAGGGAACCAATTCACAGGCGTGGCAGGCCTGGGTTGCTGCTGGTTTCAGCAACCCAGGCCATCAAACCACTACCAGTTTGGCCAAATCAGTCCGAACCGGTAGGAACCCAGCACTGCTGCTTTTCCCAGGTTCTTGGGAAGGACTTACTGGGTTGATAAAAATAATGGAAACAAATATAGTAGAACACAATAATAGTGCATATTAATTTTGAATTAAGAGTCAGGTGATTGTTATGAGGAAATATTTAAAAGCAGTATTTTTCCTCTTTTTAACTTCCAATTGGACTATGACTACTATGACAACATTTATGTGAATATTTTTTATTGAAGTCTGTAGCGCATCTGCATTTCTCTGATGCTGACGTGTGTTCTGGGTTGTATAGAATAATATAGATCAGCGCTGTCAAACTGGCAGCCTGTGGGCCGGATGCGTCACACATAGGCCATACCCACCCTGGCTCCGCAAAGGCAAAAAATGTCATGATACATTATGATACATCATGTGACACGATTAAGTTTGACACCTGTGACATAGATGAATGGGAAAAAAGGACAAATATTAGATTTTTCTGGTTGGTTAGTTTACGCTAAGCTTGCATCCTCCATATATGCTGAATTTGCAATTTTTAGAATGCCA